>NW_022900943.1:3548314-3563585 GCF_012274545.1 Fukomys damarensis | reverse complement strand
ATATATACATACATATATACACATACACATATATTATATAATGTTATAATTTAGAAAACAGTAGTGTAAAACACTATGTGACTTGTATCTCAATGAAGTTGTTTAAAACAATTTAAGACTTAGAAACCAATTATGCTTTATTAAAAAGCCTCACCTAGCTCTGGGGATATAGCTTCACAGTAGACCTTTTTTATACACCTGAGACTGAACTCAGGACTTTGCTCTTGCCAAGGAGGTGTGGCGCCACTGAGCTACATCCATAGCGGTGGTAGACCATTTGGTCATAGCATGTACAAAGCCTTGGGTTAAATTCCCAACAATGCAATTTTTAAAACCCTAAACTATTCAAAATGAGAGGAAAAATTATTCAGCTCTTAATAAAAAACACATTATGAAGAAGCTAAAGATTCTATGAGAGGCTGAATTATCTCACTCAACCCAATTTGAGAGCTATGATTTTCTGAGGAGGGAGGGAGGGGCTCAGAAACACTCTTAACAGCCAGACAGTATTTTGCCTTAAACAAAATCACCTTGGCTCATTTTTTGACTGCATGATGCCCCTCCTTTGTACTATGATAGGATGCTGTACACATTTCATGTAAAGTACACAAAAATGAGATCAATTTCCCATATATTTCCCCACTGTTGTGTGTGTGTGCACGAGCACGGTGCTGGGAATCAACTTGGGGCTTTCGGGATGCTGGTCAAGTAAAGTACCCCTGAGCCACACCTTAGGGTGGCTTTCACATAGCTGTTGGTGTGTTCCTAGAACCTGGAAACCACTGTTCTGAGCTAAACTTCTGAAAAGTGCAGGAGCAGATGCCATAGGTAACGCTCCATGAAATAACTAAGATCTGAAACAACTAAGAATCAGTTCAAGACCATGAGAGCAATCCTATGTGATGATGAACGTCATTCAGTCACTCAGTAAGTACCTGTCAAGAGCACCCCACACTGCTACAAGGTAGTAGAAACTCAGACACTAACAAAACAAGGGTCCATTTCTCAAGGGGGTCATCGGAGCCTGGGGAGATGGATGCAAATAATGAACTATATAAAAACCAAAAAATTAAATATTATTTTAAGCAGTGATAAATGCTATAAAGAACATAAAGGGTAAGAGGTCAGAGAAACGTACAGTGTGGGTCAGGGCAGGGCAGTCTGTGAGGGGCAGAGGAAAGCCACCCACAAAGGGCTGGGTCGTCTGGAATTCTGGTCACTGTGGCTGGGGCAGAGGCAGCCACCCCTCCTCTAGGCAGGGGTGTGGTCCCACTGCGTCTGACAGGGCCCTCCTGAAGGTGCTAAGGTGGTATCTGTAGAGAGCCGGCTGCGGCAGGAGATCGGTGGGAAGGAGACTGCAGGACCAGATGGTGAGGACACACCGCAGTGCTGCAGGTGAAGGCGTTCAGCAGCAGGGCACAGAAGGGTAAAGCTGGCTGCGTCACAGCAAGGCAGACCTGACAGGAAAGGCCAGGACAGGAAGGGTACAAGAAAGGCACTTGTAAAAAGCCTGAGAAAGTGACACTTACTTTAACTGGCCCTTTGTTTGCCAATGTTTAGGTTTCGTTTTGGTCTGGGGGCTGGGGACTGAACCAAGGCCTGCACAGGCCCACGCAAAGCTCTCGGCTCTACGGCAAGCTGTCCCCAAAGCTGGGATGATCTTTCTAATTACACGTCACGTCCGTGTTCCGCGTGCGCTGCGTCATTTCTTCATTCCCGCCGCCACCACCCACCTCTCGCTTTATTTTCTGTTTGGATACCTTTTCCACTCTAAAACGTAGGACACAGTAAGCTCTGTAAGTTTAAATAATAAAACTTTTATGTTGCCTACACATACTGTGACTCCTCTGAAAATTATATGTGGCCAGGAAATACAGCTATCAGGACAAAAGTCAGATTAGACATAGAGAAAACCATGAAAACAACCTCTATCTTTCCTTTTTGGCTGGTGTCAGGGGATGTGCAATGATCTATCTTTTCATCGTCTCATAACAAGGTCTTCTTGATAGTAAAGTGTCTAAAAAGGAAAAAAAAATCCTAGGAAACTTAAGTATAGCTTTAATTTTTGGAACCTTTTGGGTATCCATAAAGAAATACATTAAGTAGGTGTTGAATACCACATTCTGTGTGACATTACTACAAATCTTTAATATCTCATTGTGACTTAATTTTATGATGGAAAAGAGAAGCTGAAAGAACCTTATAAACTTTTCTGTCACACACACACACACACACACACACACACACACACACACACACACACACACACACACACACACACACACACACACACATACACACAGAAATAAAACAACAGAAAAGAGTTTAAGTTCATCCCATCCCTCTGACTTTTAAAGCAATTTATTCCAAAATAATAGCAGGCCACTCTCAGACACTCTCAAATCAGGATATTTCCCAACCAGGTATTAGGCTCACTCTTTTTTTAAGTATTGTACATCCTTTTTCCCCAGAAAACTCTGGTCGTAGCCTACAATCTCCCAGCACTTTTACCCACCCACACATAAACCATGCTACATGTGAGGCAGCAGTGAGAGGCAACCTCCAAAAGATTCTACAGGGTGCGTTGAGGCCGACATCTGCGTTACATCCATAAAAACCACAGAGATACAAAGTCACCTTAACATGTAGCTCCCAGGATAGCTGACTAATATCTGTTTCAGAATATTAACTTATCTTTAAAAAAAAAGGAAAGAAATTTGCCAAACAGAAAGGGGAATAAGAAGCAGAAAAAAAGCCAGAGGAAGAAAGGCTGCCAAGGCTCTTCCAAGCACAGTGCAAAAGGGCAGTCCAAAGTGTGCCCTGGAAACAACAGTGTCTGCACTGGAACAATTCCCTGCACGAAAGGAGCCCCAAACTTCACTCCTAATATTCTCTGCTCATAGAGCAATGAGCAAAATTTGTATTATTACTTGACTTCCCACCTAAATTTACCTGGAAAGGAGAGATTACTACTCATGTGAAAAGGAACAGCCAGGCAGTCCCGCCCCAATGGCATTCAGGTGTGTGCCTGTATTCCTGGGGCACACGGACAGGGTGTCTATGTGCCTGTCTTCTCCACCCCAGGCAGGGGACAGCATAAAGGAGCCTCTGACGATCCAGCTATGGATTCAAAGGTACGTTGATAAAACTGTTTCCGGGCGCATGATGACAAGAGGCAGACTATGGAATATGGTTATTCTTTAAGGTAATAAGAATCCTTCTGCCACTGAATTTCATACTCCTTATTAGGAATATAACTTTTACTTCATCTGTAACATGCATGGCAACTAAGAGTAACATACATATCACAGAAATTGGTTAAACTACTATGTTCTAAAGTAAGTAAAATGTGTCATTCCTTGGAACACGAAACAATGAGCCTGACTCTAGGCCACATGTACAACTTGACCCAAATATTCAGAAGCATTTTTAAAGTTTTATCAAGTCAGTAAATGACTAATGTTGCATACACATTTGTATCCAGTTACTCTACATCAGTAAGCAAACATTTGGTGTCAAACTTATTATATTTCCATTTCTGTATCAAATACAATCTGACAATAATAATAAAACATTCAATCATACACTAATTGTGCCATGAATAAATATACCTAAAACTATAAAAAACCATGTACCAGGAAGTACATATTGTAATGTAAGGATACATCAGCATCAGAAGAAATTTCCCTCTCCACCCCCTCAAAATTCAGCAAACTGCCCTGTTCTTTGTACTATCCTCCATGAAGAATGTGCCAACTACCAGTCTCTCATGGTTACTGGACACAATTCACATACACACTATCTCATTAATCTAATTATCATTGCCCTCTATGCACAAAAATGTCTTGTTAGCCACTGGCTGCTGTCTATGGACACACACAACGTACTGATGCCCAACAGTCTTAAATCCTTCAGGTAAAAATATTTCTTACACAGAACACTTATTACATGAATAATCTGGCTCAAGACCTGCAAGAATTGAGGAGTTTTATAAAAGTTTATTTCTAAAGCATCATTTTCAGTTAATGCACTGCGAAGCAAAACTGTTTCAGCCTATCAAAAAGCAACTCAAATAGATGTAATGTTTTTTTTCCGAATCACCACTATGAATGAGAGAAAAATCTAAACTATCACTTGTACTTGCAGAAGCACACCTATTGAGGTAGGTGTTGACAGAATGGACTTCCTTAATTCCACTGATAATGAAACATGCATTACAAGATTAGATACCACAGGGCAGAGAACTAAGTGGCCTTTCTTTGTGGTTGTATTGTTTCAGTTAATTATGGTTTTTATGTCCCCAACAATGTATCCTTTAACTGCAGGATTTTAGTGCCCCATATACATATAATATACTTACAAGGACATGTCAAAACATGCTAAAAAGAACAGAAAAGTAGCCTAAAGAATTTCCCCTTGGTACTGGGGTGTGAGTTCAAGGCACTGGACCACTAAGCCATCTCCAGTCCTTTTTTTAAATTATTTTTTGTTTCCCAGACTGAACCCAAGTCTGAAATCCTCCTGCCTCCGACTCCTGAGTAGCTGAGATTACAAGTGTGCACCACCACACACAGCAAAACATTAATTTTCTTCAATGTGAACAAAGTGCATTATTTGATACAATGAAATTTGAGTGTAACCAAGTCACGTATCTGGTAAATACAAATCTCTGCATGCCTATTTTTATAAATGATTTTTTAAATTCCCTACAGAATATTGAAAGGGGAAAAAAGTAAATCCTCAAAGTAAATACTCTGAAAATATACACTTGATCAATTAGCCATCTGATTAATAGTTGCTGCCAAATAATAACGAAACACGTCTAAAATAACTGGCACAAGGCCAAACACAGGCCTGCCAGGATACCAGAAAAGTAATTACTTACCTGGAAATGGTCTTTATTAGCATAAAAGAGAGGAAAAATAGAACTTCATAGGAACAACTATTTTCTTTGGTTCAACGATATAACATAGCTGCCTCCCCACTATTAGCTTCCACTTGCTCTGAAGCTTCTCTAATTCAGTAGCTGGGCAGTTTAAAAATCTACACGGTAGACTGTTTCCCAACTTCCTGTGCCAGACTTGATCACAGTTATTATTTAAAACTTAACTGGACCAATTATTTTGGGTTTGGAGATCACACAATAATTTTCAGTTTTATCTTTGTTGATGTTTTTATAGGCATGATGGGATGTCTAGGAAGACAAATTTTCTCAGTAATGGTTTTTTTTTTCCTTTCCTTTTGAGGTATTTATAAAACCAAAAACAATTATTTCTAGGTACTTAATTCCATCCCCCAGGGCATGAAGTGTGTCTGTTATCATACAGAACACCTAGAATGCTTTTAAACTCAATGATAATTAAGAAACATCAAAGTAACCAGGTTGTTTCACCGAGAACTAGGAGCTATCATCTTTTGGCTACTGAATGACATATTTCGTGTCCCCTGGAAAACCACCAGGAGTTTTTTACCTAAACAGTAAAATGTACTTTCTTAATGTAGCCTTTACTCTTCTGAGGATCAGATAAATCTAAGCTTTAAATGTAAACTGCTGAAGGCAACAAAAACAAGAAGAGACAAATGGAAGACATCGAACTTTAAAACTTCTGTAGGAAAAAAAGCAAAGGAAGCAATGGAAGGAATGATGAGATAATCTATAAACTGGGGAAAATATTTATAAAACTATATTTCTAAGAGATTAACATCCAGAAAAATAAGGAACCCCTTTAAAGGTACTAAAAAACCCCAAAATAATCCAATTGTAAAATGATCTAAAAGCCGGGTATAATGGCACACGCCAATAGTCCTAGCTACTTCAGAAGCTGACACAGAAAGAGGGCTTGAGCCCAGGAGCTCAAGGTTAGCCCTGGTATCAAGAAAATCCCATCTCAAAAAGAAAAAAGCAGGGCCAGGGATTTAGCTCAGTGGCATTGCACCTCTCAAGCACAAGGTCCTGACTGTGATCCCAGGTACCAACCCCACCACAAAAAAAAAAAAAAAAAAAAAAAAGGAAAAAAAAGAGCAAAGGACTTGGATAGTATTTCTTCTCCAAAGATGCAGAAATGGACAATATACAAGTGAAAAGGTGCTCAGCATCACTCATAACCAAGAAAATAGAAAGTAAGCCACAACAAGATGTCACCTAACACCTGTTAGAATAGTCACCATCAAAAAAGGAACAAGTGTTAGTAAGGGCGTGGAGATACTCGAACCCCTGGGCACTGGCAGTAAGAGCATAAAATGATAGCGCTATTAAGGAAAATACTATGAAATTTCCTCGAGGTATTAAAAAGCAAGTATCCTGTGATCCAGAAATCTTATGTCTGGGTATTTTTCCAAAAGAATTGAAAGCAAGACCTTGAAGATTAATTTCTACACCCATGGTCACAGCAGCATTTTCACAATAGCAGAGAGGCCCAAGAAACTCCAGGGTCCATCTCTCGATGAGTGGATAGAGGAAGTGTGGGAGACATATGTATATATTAAGAGTACTCTGCTTTACAAAGCAAAGTCCTATCATATGCTACAATATGAATGAGCCATATGCTAAGTGAAATAATCCAGCATACAAAATGTATTTCAGTATTCCACTTATACAAGGTATGTAAAATAGTCAAACTCTTAGAAAATAGAATACTGGCTGTCAGTGGTTAGAGGTACTGAAAGAGGAGCTGTTGTTTAGTGGATACAAAATTTTGTAAGATGAAATTCAAGAACAGTTGTACAGTAAGTTGTTATATTACACAGTACACTTACAATAATTAAAGTAGGGGGGCGTGGATTTAGCTCAGTGGTGCCACTGCCTGTCTCACAAGAGCAAGGTCCCAAGTTTTATCTCAGGTACCAAAAATAAAAATTAAATAATTAAAGTGGTGCATTTATGCTATTATTTTTTACTACAGTCAAAAAATTCTAAGTATACTTTTAAAGAACTAAGAGTAGCTAAAACAATCTTGAAAAAGAAGAACAAATTTGGAAGGTTCATTCTGCTCAACTGCAAGCTTAATATACTAAAGTAACCAAAGCAACGTGGTCCTGGCACCAGGACAGACATACAGATCAATGAAAATGAATGCAAATTCCAGAAATAAAGCCTATCATCTATGGTCAATTAATTTTCTACAGATTACATGACAACTGAATGGGGAAAGACTCTTCTCAACAAATGGTGCTGGAAAAAGATATCCACCTTCAAAAGAATGAACTTGAACCCCCTACTTCACATTAAATGTAAGAGTTAAGTTCCAGGGATTTAGCTCAGTGATTCTACCACCTGCCTTACAAGCGCAAGGTCCTGAGTTCAATCCCCGGCACCCCCTTCCCCACAAAAAAAGAGTTAACTCAAATGGATCAAAATACAACTACCCTGTTGGAGCTCCAAGTATACAATACTTAAAAAAAAAGAAAAAACACAGGTGGAAATCATGATCTTGGGATACACAATTTTTTTTCCAGCATACCATAAGCAAGACCAATAAACGAAAACAATAGGTAAATTAGAGCTAGGTTAGGCAGTGCATTCCTATAACTCCACCTCTTGAGAGGCTGAGGCATGAATTTGAAGCCAGCCTGGGCTACATAGTGAATTTAAGGGTAGCCTGAACTACGTTAACAAGGCCCTGTTTTTTTTTTAAAGGTACATTAAATTTCATCAAAATTTAATCAAAACTTCCATCCTTCAAAGGATCATCAAAACACACACACACACACACACAAAATGGGAAAAACATTTGCAAATCTCACCTCTATGTAAGGACTTGTATCTTGCCTATATTAAGAGCTATTAGAACTCAAAAGACAACCAAATATAAAATTGGCAAAGGGGACATTTGTTTGCCAGATAAACACAAATGGCCAATAAGCACACACACAAAAAGTTTAGAATCACTAGCCATCATGGAAATGCAAATCAAAACCACAGGAGATACACTATTTCACAGACACTCAATGGTTAAAGTAAAAAGATAGTAATAAGTGTTGGAGAAGGGCCAGGGTTTTAGCTCGGTGGTTCCACCGCCTGCCTCACAAGCTCAAGGTGTGGAGTTCAATCCCTGTACCAAAAATAAATAAATAAAAGTGTTGGAGAAGAGGAAGAGAGCCTGGGAGACTCATAACTTATTAGCGGAATTGCAAAATGCCGCAGATGCTTTGGAAAACTATTTGGCAGTCCCTCAAAAGTTAAAGACAGAGCTGCCATGTGACCAAGCAATCCCATTCCTAGATGTACATCTAAAAGAACAGACTATGCCCTTCCAACAACAACAACAACAATAACAACAACAACAAACCTGTGCATTAATGCTCAGAGCAGCATCACTTGCAACAGCCAAAGGTGGAAATACTCCAATGTCCATGAATTGATGAATGAGTAAGACGTGGTGCCTCCATTCAACAGACTACTACTGATGTACATTTGAAATGCTTGAACTGAATAGTATACAAATTACATTTCAACAAAGCTAATAAAAATATTAAATTGCTATGATTATCTAGTTCTATTACATAAAAATAAAATGATGAAATTGAAAAAAAACCTAGAAATTAGCCAACTCACTTTTTTGGCCAACTAAGGAATGGAGACTCTCAAAATGGGTGAAATAAGAGTGGGGTCTGCCTGGACACCCAGTCCCAGCACAAGCTGTTCTCATACCTGAGCAGGTAATAATGCAAATGCCTCCCAAGGCAGTCAGCCAGCCACAGAGACAGAGTGGATAAAAAACAGGTGCCGGACACCAGCAGAAGGTAGCTACTGACATGTATTCTTCTCTCTTTAATTACCACACAGCACTGAACTATTTTGTTCTAGTTTTGATGGATTTGGGGGGAGAGGTTAAAATTATAACCTTCATTTCCACAAGTTTCTTCTACTCCCAACACAAATTACAATGAATGAAAACATAAACATAAGAAGGAAGTAACAAGATACTTTCACCTGTGGGAAGGGCACCAAGTCACATGAGAGAACCAGGGTAAATTCGCCTAAATAGAACCTTCAGGGTACTTCCACTCTTTGGCCAAGAGGCCAGGCATGGTCCTGGGCTGACAGGCACTTAGCTGTCAATTACTGAGTATGTTTTCCTGGAAGAAAAGCACACTAGCTGTGGGGAGGAAGGTGAAGACAGTGTGTGCAGCTCTTTTCCCTGACTATGACTATGACTATGACAGCTCACTATGACTTCCATAAGACACCATCATTACAGCATATAAGTGAAAAATTAAAGTACAACTGTTAAAAACTTAGCCTTGGAATGAAAGTGTATCTCACTGGTGGAGTACATGTGGGAGGCCTGGGGTCAATACCCAGTAGTACAAGTAACATTTTTTAAAAAGGGAAGAAAAAAGCCTTGGCAAAAAGAGTCATGTAAAAACTATGAACAAATTTACAGGTGTTTGGTAATGTCCTATGCGCATGCACGCACACACGCACACGTCATATGTATTTTTACTATGAATACACACACTGTTTTTTCCTGAGACAGGGTTTCACCACGTTGTCTAGGCTGGCCTTGAACTCTTGGGCCCCAGTGACCCTCCTAGCTCTCAGCCTCCCTCCTGGATTACAGCCCCACTCAAAGCTCTCATTAACACACCTGAATAGCTATTAGCAAGCCAAAAAAATGCTTTGTAAAAACTGCCAAAAATTATTTTAATTGGAAAGAAAAGATATTTTGTCTTTGGAAACAAAGATTTTCCTAGGTAAAAATATAAACTTTTAGGGAAAGAGAAAAGAAAGGCATTAAATTGACCTCTTCTATCCAAAAGTGTTGAGAATTATTTACATTAATCTTCTAAGAGACTGAAACATTTTCCAATCCTGAATTTGGCAATACTTGTATCTATGCCCCACGAGCATCCTTTTCCTCCTTTGCCTGAAGGTGAAAAGGCAAATGCAACTGTAAAAAGCCAGGCGGTAACACCAGGCACTGCTAAAGGGAAATCAAAAGGGGAGAGACAGTGCTCTAGGAAAATTAATGTGCTGTTCTTTTTAAAGATTTTTAAACATACAAACATCTATGAAATACCTTTCAATTATTTTCCAGTGGTGTAAAAACTTAAGATAACCAGTGACAACTGTTTACACATGTGATTCCGTCAATACAAGAATATAACTATAATACACTGGATATTCACCAGATAGATCGCTTTTATTGAGATTTAAAAAAAGAAAGTAAGACTTCACGCTGACACCAAATGCATTCAGTTTTTCCCTCAAGTGAAGTTTAGATGAAGCTCTGCGCCGGCAAATCTTGGCACCCCTCAACTCTCTGCTTGGCCTGCTCAGCAGAATTCCTCCACTCACTGTCGGGCTCTGCAATAACTCCTCCAGAGCTCATTACCGCTGGGTGCTAGCCCCGTGTCGTGTGTGCATTAACCCTGGGATGCGCACCAAGATGTGGCACATGTCCTTGACGTGCCCAGAAGAGCCGCACCCCGGGACAGCACACGCACGACAATGGTGTCGACTCTCACTTCTTTATGGTTGCTGGGATGTAACCGAGAAATCTAATAACTGTGACAGTGGGGCCTTTCGGTTTTTCCTTCCCTTTCCAGACAGTGAAGCTGCACAGACACTAATGAAAGGTTAAATGAATAGGAATAGCTGACAAGAGGTACAATAAAGAAGGAGCTGGGTAATCCACAGACACTGAGCAGAGCGCCCGGCTCAAGCAGAGAAAGGACAGCACATCGTGGAGTCACAATATTTAAAGCAGCTTGCTATACACAGAGGCTTTTGTGTCTGGGTACACGTATGGCTTTGGACTGAAAAAAAAAGATACTGAAAAGGAATTTCAGCATGGGGCACTTTGGCAAATGTAGGGTCATAAGAAGAGAAAAATGTTTTGTGTGGTTCCTTACATCTCTGCACTAAAGACAAAAAAGCAGAGACTATGAACTCATGAAGCTCAAGTTCCAAGACAATACTGTACATTCCGACAACTATTAAATACTGTATCTAGAAGGCCAGGAGATGGGATTCCCACTGGTAAGCTACACCTCAGTGATTCCCACAGCAGCTCCCCGTTCTGCCTTTCTTGTATAAAAATTCCTGATGTAAGAGTTTTCACCTTTAGCGAGTATGATTTGTTACAAATACAGCCAAAATTCTCAAGCCACCTTCCACTCTGCAAAACTCCTAGTAGTTACTGTACAGAAGGTAAATTTATCACGCTAGCAATCTGGAAAGGAAAAGACAAACATTTTGTAATTCCAAGTGACTACAACTGTGAAATGGCCTTAAGTACAGTTCTAATTACTTAACTTTTTATTTTTTTAAGAGTTCATCTCACTATACCATAAGACAAGGTTGTAGTCCTTGTGGAGATGATTTTAATTATAGCAAAAAATTTAAATCACAAATAAAGAAAGAGAAAGCAAGAAAGCAAGCTTCAGATTGTCAAAGGGAAAAAAGAGCAAAAAGCACAGAACTGACACTGTTACATACAGATCTTTTTCAAGTTGTCTCTGCTGGGCAAAAACTTTAAAAATGAGATATCCATCATATCCTTAGGTATACTCAAGTTGGAATATAGGTTCACAGATGGCAAAGGAATAGTGAGAATGTGTTTCAAAACAAGGGAGGCCCTTGAACAACCAAATTAAATTACAGCTGAACTTCTGAGTGCACTGAGGGTTCTAATAAGCAGCAAATAAAGACTTTTATTGGCTAGCAACATAATGAGAACTACTGTGCAAGAGACTAAAAAAAGACAAATCTGAGTATTATCTCACTGGATTATATTATTTACTTAGATGGTAAATAAATTTGTCCAAGGTAATGCTCCTAAAAACTGGTATATAAATATTAAAGAACAATTATGATCAATGTCTTTAATATAAACATATCACAAATTTTAGCAAAAGGACTGAAAAACACCCAATTTAAAACTAAGTCCTCTATCTTAAATTTAATTTGTTCATTGAATCTTAATGTATCAGCCTCATAAATGGCTAACTATGCAAACTTGCAATAGGGAGCCTTTATGTTGAAGCAATTTTTTTCTCCAGAATATAACAGTTACATAGAACTACTTCAAAACCACCCGCTATAGAAAAGGAGTTATCCTGAATCAACGGATACTCCCTTTCTCAGTGATTTGGTAGGAAGTTACTTTTACATAGGATTACACAGTTACATAGGATTGGCCTCCAAACTTGAGAAACCCCCTTCAGTTGACAAAAATGACAAACAGTAGTCAGACAAACCAAACATTTCAAATATATTTGGTTATATTTTGCCTCACCTTGAAATCACCTAAACGTAGCACCCTAGAAAGCTTAGGTGATTCCTTGACTGTTCTTATAAGAAGTTCTGAGGCTCTGTCATCACTAAAAACAACAAACATAACAGCACCTCTAAGCCTAAACTCTAAACCAGTATTCATTACCTAATCTTCACGGGCAACACTGATTGCCAGAGTGCTTTTCTTCAACCGTAAGTACATCTAATAAAATCGCGAGGCTCCCTCTAGCTCTTTAGAGAGGAGTTTACTAACCAATGATCCTATATAATTCCTGTCCAACAGGAAAGATTTGAGGGGGCTGCCTCCCTTTCCATGAGGAACGTTTCAACTCTGTTTCTCGTCAGGATGTAGAGACGGTAAATGAGACCATCTGTGGTGGGATGCAGAAAGTATTGCCATATATGTATGTGTGTGTGTGTGTGTGATATATGCATCAAGTTAAGAATCTATTAATTGCTTCCAACCTAAGCTTTATGTACAAAATTCTATAGTGAAACTTTAACCAATTTAAATTAAGTATACATTCCCAAGATTTATCCACTTTGTTTAAAATTAATTTTAATCTCAAAAAATGTGTGAGCATCCACATTCATTCAAACTTATGATCTTATCCCAAATCTAAAAGCCTACACTTACACACAAAATTCTTAAAGAAAAACTCCAGTCTGTTAACAGGGTCATCCGCCGAGTTTGTATAAAACAAAGATCCTGATGGTAATCCATAGAAAACATGTTCATGTACCATAATATTTATGTACAACACTGGTAATGACTTTTTTACAGTTTAATCTTTTTTGCAATTCAGTATTGGATATTTGGGGAGTGTAGTTACTTAGAAGCCTATAAATAATACAGTTGAAGCATGCCATTGATATTTAGTCTGTCCTGCAATAGCCATAAAGACTCCATAGCCCACTGCCAAATCACTTCTAACAAGTGAATATGAACAATGCAAATCCAACTCCTTGTACTCACTGAGGCCATCTTTCAAATATTTACAGGATATTTAAAATAGTGCTAAACCTGAACTCTAAATGTAAAGGAAACCACTAACTTCAAGTCATCACCTATTGTGGACTCCCTTAATATAAGAAATATTCCCAGGAACAACAACAAAAAGAACAGCTCCCTCTACCCCTCACCCCACCCCCTTTTGCACCAGTGTCCAATTTCTTCTTTTCTGAACAGCTGTATTATCCAACTTAAGTTGCTCTGCTAATTTCAGTCCCACAAGGACTAACTTGGAAGGCAAAAAAATACAAGAAAAGATCAATTTGCTGGGAAAGATCAAATGAGAAAACTGTGGGGACAGCACCAGGTCAGCCTGTGGAGAACTAAGCAGACCTGTTCTTCATTAACTGCAGCTCTCGAGGGATGTCACACACTACCTGTCCGTGGGCTTTATTGAACCGCCTAACCGCCTCTCTGTTCCATTCTTCAGGGCCCAAGTGAATCATATCCTGCTGCTGACAAGTTAGCAGGGGACTGCGGCTGCAACATGAAAGTACTTTTTCTTTCTTGTCTAAATCAGGCAGATTTTTGAAAAGACGACACAGCATTGACTCGTGACATGGCAAGATGAAACGAGAGTTCTGGGCCGGTCTTGGAGCTGTGCAGATAAAAGTAATCAAATGACACTCCTGGAATGCAAATTGGCATTCTTGACTGCAGCAATTGCACAACCATGAAACATCCCTGACAGCAAGCAAGATTAGGACAAAATGTTATGTAAAGCACTGAACTCAAAAACTCTCACTTGAAAATTCAAACTGTAACACTTACATTTTAATATAGCAATAGTCAGCTCTGCTTTTGTCTGCTTCTTTTCGTAATCACATATCCTTGCCTGACAGGTATCTTACACTTCACGTAGGAGGGAAAACCCAAGCATTAGGAATGGACTATTGCTCCTAATATTTTCTTAATATTTATTTTAAAGATCATGTGGTGTTTGTCCTTATTCAAAAATTTTACATGCAAACACAACACGACCCAACTTAATGCTCTCCAGGAGGGGTGGGGACCCTTTCAGATCTTTCTCAGGACACAACTCTTAAAGTTCACATCCAGGCTTTGTATTACTTTCCCCAGGTGAAGATACTCCTGTACTTCGGTAATTAGCAATCTGGATTTCAAATAGACTGCTCTCCAAGAACAGAAAGATAGCTACAACTAAGAACTTCAGACTAGACAGTTTAAGTGAAAAAGCTACAAATACGATATAAGGCGCAAATATCCTCTAACAGTCTAGAGGGATTTGTGTGCGTGAATCTAACGGGTAAAAGGAACTCCTGTTAACTTGTACAAGGTCTCACCACGCCAGAACGTCTTCGGAGGCGACACACGAGCAGTGCCTGCAGTCCACGTTATAAAGGACGTACGTGTGCACACTAGCATCCGAAGCTGCAGAAAACAGTGGGTGACAAACGAGGGAGCCACGGTTCAACGTGATTAGTGTGCGGGTCTAGATGTGTGGTCAAGCAGGAATACCGACGGGGGGTGGGGACAGGAGTAATACCTGCAACTCGCCTTCACAACGTTTCTGTGTAAAACGCCATTAGAAGAAATCCGCTCCAGCTCTAAACAGATATAGTTAACATTGTGTTTTGCTGCTTCGCTTCAACAGCTTCCAACAACTGCAACTCTCCACGAAGTACACAAAAAGAATAAAACGAGCCACTTTCTGCCACTTTCCTCCCAGGTACACGGGATTATTTCATGACGTCTTTTGTGCATCGCTGCCTCAACAGCTCGACTCTAGGGTAAACGGGAGCTATCTATCATAAATCGCACGCTGCTTTCAAAACCACTTTAATTTCTGTCCGCGTAACTGTAACCACAGTCCTGGCTGGGTTCTGCGTTTCGGTGCCTGCCCCTGACAGTCGCATCTCCTACACTCCGGCTGTGACCCCGGTCACTGGAACGAGATATCACGTCAGGGAAGGGAAGGAACAATGCCGGCCGCGACCAGGCTTTCCCCGCCGCCCACGCCCACGAAGCTCGGCACCCCGGGGCCCGAGGGTCCCAGC
>NW_022900943.1:3535908-3547199 GCF_012274545.1 Fukomys damarensis | reverse complement strand
GCCTGCAGGCTCTGCGGGGAGCGGACACCGGCCTCCTCCCCGGGCAGGGAGGCGAGGGACGGCGGCCCCAGTCCCGGTTGGGCTGAGTTTCTTCGTGAACGCGCGGCCTTGGACTTACGAAGTTTTCTTTGGTCCACAGTGCAGTTCAGGTTTAACATAAATTTTCACAGTACAGAGATTAATTTTTTAAAAATTTTTTTGAGAGCCATTCTCTACTGTGCCCCAAGTAGCCACAGCTGGCCTGCAAATGGGATTAAGCTTCTTCACGTGGGTCCAGTGTTTTTAAACGGGGCCACCACACCTGCAGTTCAGTATACTGACTGGGTCCAAATTCCTGACGGTTTCTAGGCCCTTTCAAAGCAAAGTTCAAGTCACTTTCATGTGTGTAACTTGGATGCGTTATTTTCTTGTGGAAGTTTGTCTGGTAAACATCTCTCCCATTGTATAGTAAATACCTTAGAGTTCCGGGCAAGTGCTTCTTCTCTGCTTCCAATAGAAGAAGACGAGATAACTTTACTCCCTAAGGCATAAAATACAGACTAGACACCTAGCCATTATCCATGTACACTCAAGTGTGTGTTATCTGGGAAACCCCCTCTTTAAATGACCAAGGTGTGGAGCGTGTTCCCTTATTCTCCAAACATAACTGTAATATCATCCCATAGTTTGTGGAAAGTGATTATACAAGGCATAACGATGACCAAATGTGCGTTCTGAGCAACTGAGGATCATCGCAAGAATCCTCCAGAAGCAAGCCAAGTTCTGATGTGTTTTCCTGTATCATGGAAAGTTGAAAAAAGCTAGTTGCTAATTTCAGAGTCATTACCCATACAAATCCATTCACACACTTACCGCTTTGGACAAGGGACAGGCCAACAACTGCCAAACAACTGTATTCATACAGTGCACTGCTGGCTGTGCACCCACACTGGCCAAAGTGCAGAAGTTACTCTACATCAGGCAACCTGTAATTTACATTCCCTTGATTGGCTCCAGATCTGTCCTTTTTTGATGTCAGCATACAAAGGATATATGAGAGGTGAAACCTCTGTCTTTGGGGTCCCCATGCCTCTCTGGACAGTCATGGTTACAAAGGTGGGGAAAGTGTTGGACCAGAGAGCAACCCTTGAGTAGGTGGAAGAATTTACAGAAAGAAGCAAAGCCTAACGTGTAAGAATTCCAGTCTCTTATTTCCTCCAGTGGGTTTATATAGCAAATGGAATAAAACCTTAAATCCTTTTTGTGTCCTACAAGGCCTTAACGATCTACACCTGCCTTTCTCTTTCAACAGTTTCATTCCCTTAGTTCACCGCTCTGGGCGGCTACACTCAAGCCGCACTGGCTTTCCTTGTACGCCTCAGACTCGCCAAGTCCTCCAGTTCTTTACCGCCGCTCTTTTCTCTACCCCGAGTGTTCTGTTTTCCGATAGTTCCTGCCTATCTTTCATATCTCAGCACTCGCTTCGCCTCCGCAGACCCTAGATAAAGTAGCTCTTTGCCCATCATCCAAAATACCCCTCACGTTTCCACCCGTTACAAATTTTTTATGAAGAATTGACTGTACTTTATGTGGCGGTTACTTCTTTTCAACTAAAACGTAAGCTGTGCTCCGGCAAAGACTGTATCCACCTTGTTTGGCCTATCCAATGCCAGGCACTAAACCAACCGTTGTAAACATTTCTTGAATTAATGAAGAAATGTCAGCAGCATCGCTGTTGACCTAATGACCCTGCCACCAGACGGGTTTGTTCTAGGAGTGCAGAAAAGCCCGTTCTTTTGAGGTATGTAGCAAACCCTATTGCCTGCCTGCATCATCAATCCTTGGTGTGATCTGGGGAACCCACTGGCCCCCAAAGACTTTTGAGAAGGTCTATAAGGTGGTCAAAACAATTCTTAGTATAAATCAAGAAGTTGTTTGCCTTTCTCACTTACTCTTTTTTGGGTATATAGCAGAGTTTTCCAAAGGCAAGGTGAAAGGCAATACATTAACTGAGTGCAGAGAAAGATATGAGATTCTACCTGTCTCTTTTGTTTCATCAAATGTGAAAGTTGTTAGATTTCCCTTGCCTTAAGTGTAAATCATTGCCACTCTTCTACACTTCTTTTTGTTTTGAAAAATAATTGTTTTTCATTTAAAATGTGTATATATTTGTTTTATTTTGCTGCTATCATAAATTACTGCAAACTTAATGGGAGAAACCATGAATTTATTATAATTCTGGAAGTCTAAAGTCAGATAAAGGCTTCACTCCACTAATATAAAGGGACTGGAGAACCTGGGGAGAATCTATTTCCTTTTACAGCTCCTAGAGGCAGCTTGGCTCATGGCCCTTTTTCATCTTCAAAGCCTCCACTAACCAGAAATGTCTTCCTCAATCTCCATCACTGTGACCTTCTCCTGCCTCCCTGATACTAACCACCCTTACACTAAGCTCCGTCCCTGCCCTTTTAAATTTTTTGTTTTTGTTTTGTTTTTTGAAACAGGGTCTCACTATGTAGTTGAGACTGACCTGGAACTATGTAGCCCATGCTGGTCTCACTCCCAGTGACCCTCCTGCCTCAGCCTCCTTTTAAATATTTATTTTGAGACAAGTTCTTGCTAAATCACTAGCCCAGGCTGGGTTCAAACCTTTGATTCCTTTGCCTCAGCCTCTCCTACTGCTGGGATTACAAGTGTGAACCACCACACCCATCTGGGAAAGATTATTTTACTGTTTAAAACAAAAAATGGTTGACAAGAAATAAATTGTACCTTTTCTCTTCTGGATATTAGTATATGAGAATGTCGGACAGGAAGGAGTAGCATAAATCCTGCGCCCAGCGGGGAGTGCGCACAGCTGAGATGGTAGTCTTTTCCCTTTCTGTCTGCCTACTGCCTTCTTTCCTTCCTTCCTTTCTTGCTTCCCTTTTTTCTTTTGCTAGGGATTGAACTCAGGACCTTGTGCAGGCTAAGTATGGTGGGATCACTGAGATGCATCCTCAGCCCCCCGCACAAGCTCTGGCTCTTGACTAACTGAATTACCTAACCTCAAACTGCTTGGAACTTCTTTTTCTGTGATATAATTAGTCCCCTTATTATGTCGAGGTTGCACTTTTATTACTTGCTGCTTAAAACTTCCTAAGTGGATAATGGCACATCTATTTAGAATATCCTTACAGGAATTTCCTCCTGTCATTTCCTATGAAATTTAGATATGTCTTCCAAATTCTGAGAAAAATCTGTCAAGAAATCAGTAAACTTGGAAAAGTATTATAATCCCCCTGTGAGAGTTAAAACTTAACTATCCACACAGTTACTGGTTAGAATGAATCCAAAAGCAAAAATGCCAGACCATTAAGTGGAAGGTTAAGGGTGAGAGTGCCAAGTGGTTACTATGTGTGATTATATATCACTGTTCGTCTCGTTTGTATTTGTGACCCTGTCCTTCGTTTGTACAGCCAGCCTGATCTGCGGCCACTTAGAAATCGTTCCTGCAGATCAAGTAAATATAAATTTATTTATATGTTTCTTATAAATTTGTAAGTTGTGTTCCAAAAAAGCAACACATTTTGGAGACAAGCAAAAAAGTCTAAATTGTTAATTTCAGCAGTGCTTTTCAGGTAGTGTTGTTGACCCTGCTGGAGATCCTGAATGTTACACATTTGCATGCTGCTCATCACTGTGTCAATAGACTTTGCAGACTTTGTAGGTATAAACAAAAGGAGGGCACAAAGAAAAGAAAACAGGAATGTTGGGGGGATCTGAATTTTAAAAAGCAACTCATTTCAGTGTCAGAAATCAAGGCAGACAAAATTCATCATTAAAAGGATGAATTTATATTCAATAATTTATATACATATGCTCAAGTTGAGGATGCTTTTAGAGTAGTCACTCAATATAGTTGATGTCAACACGAAATGAAAAAAATTTTTCTACGTTCGTTAGAGAGCCTTCATTATGAAATCGAGTTGAACTCTCAGTTGGGACAATTCAGTTTTTAAGTTTAAAAAATTTTATTTTAGGGCCGGGGATTTAGCTCAGCGGTTCCACCGCCTGCCTGGCAAGCACAGAGACTGGAGTTAGAGCCCTGTTTTAAAAAAAAAAAATTAGCAATGATAACTTGTAAGTATTAAATATTTGTGGTTGATCTTGGAATTTTTGAATTTATTCAATCTGGTATTGGTTTTATGATAATATTCCGGGGTTTTGTTTTGGTTTTCTATTATTAGGTGTCCTTATCAGATGGAATTCATTTTCATGTATTATTGAGATATATAATCTTGTCATGACATTTCACTTAATGTGCCAGTAAAGCACATGTAGGTTATTTTATTATTTTTACAGCAAAGCTCTGAGATATTTAGGGCAGCTCTACACTCTCATTTGAATATGGCTTTTGTCCCCACCATGCTCCTGCTAAGTCCTCATTCCTCAGTACAACTGTATTAAGAGGCGGTGGGATCTTTAAGATGTGATTAGGTCAATGAATGTATTTCTCATGAGAATGCACACCCCTCGCACTTTTATGCACGTCCCTCTCTCTCATACATGCCCACTTACCTTCATACTTTTTCCCAACATCTTAGGACACAGAATGAGGCCCTTGCCGGATGTGGCATCTGGTCTGAACTTCCTACCCTTTGGAATGTGAGCCAAAATAAAGCTCCTTTCCTTATAAATTACCCAACCTCAGGTATTCTATTACTGCAACAGAAAATGGACTCAAAACTTATCACAGAAAAATGATTCACTATTTGCAATTATGATCACTCATAGCAATTTTTTTTTTTTTTTTTTTTTTTTGTGGTACCAGGGATCGAACTTGTGTCATTGTGCTTGGGAGGCAGGCGGTGGAACCACTGAGTTAAATCCTCGGTCCCCCACAGTAATTTTTTAAAAACACATGAGTGAAATATCTCAAAAATATAAAATGTACTATGATTTAAGGAATTCTAATTTCTTATTTTCAAATCCCAAGATTAATATCTGCCAGAAATCTGAGAACACTAGATCTGAGTTTGTCATATCGAAGCATATTAGAATTTCCTACCTCAACTCGTTTTTCTTCAGTGCTGTGGCTCTAACCCAGGGCCTTTCGCATGTTAGGCAAGTGAGTTGCATCCCAGTTAAACACCTTTTTAAAAATCTGTCCCATTTTGTAGTTATGTATTTGTCGTTTTATAGGTAAGCGCAGTAATACTTCCCCAATCACATTCCTTTTGATGAAGATGCATTTGAATACCAACACTGCTGGTCTGTCAGAAACATTCCTCTCCTGCCAGACGTAGTAGTACCTATCTGTATCCCAGCTGCTCGGGAAGCTGGGACAGAAAGATCACGAGTTCAAGGCTAGCCTGGATTAATAAGCCTGGTTGAGAAAGACCCTGTCTCAAAATACAGAAGGGTGTGGATGTGGCTTAGTGGTCAAGTGTTTACCTGGCACCATGAAGTCCTGGGTTCTGTCCCCAGTACTAGAAGAAGGGAGAGCTGCTCCTCTCCAGTGCTCTTTCACTCTTTCCTGTGCTGGCTTCTTTTTTTTGTCACATCTTCTCCCCAGGCCTTCACACCCACCTCTTCCACTCACTGTGTGAGAATAACCCTGACAATCAAACCTTACAAGTTTCTCCTTGGTGCGTGGCTTTCTTCTGGGCTGACCCACCTCAACTGCCACCTGAACTCTAATCCACTTCTATATTCTCCAAATTCTAGTCCCTCAGTATATATGGTTTAAAAGAATCTGCAGCAAACAGCCCAACTTCATCTCAGATTTATCCTGACGCTGAAACCATCAATAACTTCCAAATGTCTCCCTCAACTTTTATTTTTCTATTTTTACTGTTCCATCAACTCAAAGGCAAACCTTGTATTCAACTTTGAATCATCTTTCACCACATCACTTTTACTAAATCACACAGAATGTAATTTATTCCTCACATCCATCCATTTCCAGTTCATTCATATGACCACACTTCTTTCAGGTTAACTATTCCAACCAAGTTTCTGTTATACTCCTGATATCCATCTCCCATCCACATGATAATTCACTTATTGCCAGACTTGAGCTTTTAAAATTCTATCCTTATCATATGTCACCTCCCTGATTAGATAGGTAAATACATAAATCTTCTGTCCTGCCCTGTTTTCTACCATGTCAAGTAAAGTGTAATGTCCACTCTTCAAGGCTCATCGTTTTACAACTGCTACACCTAGAACAATCTCTGGTACTTAAGAGTTGAGGAAGTACAGTGTTTTTCTCCCACCCCGGCATAATCCCACTACTCTAGATAAATAGGCCTCTCTGCAAATATGCATCATCATTTTTCATATTTCTCTTGACTTTTGGACTCCATAGACTTTTTCTCTTATCTATTCATAACTGTGTCCATTCACTACGACCTACTTCCAAGAAGTGTAAAAAGGAAATTCAACCACATTAAGATCTTCTATGATAACAGATGAAACTTAATATCTATTTGTCAAGTCATTTATCTGTCCTATCTATATTTGAACCTTTCCAACAAACTATAGAATTAGGCATTATTGATCACTGTCATGCAGATGAGATAAAAAGACCTTCAAACTTCATCTTGCCTCAAGGACACACACCATGTAATTATCAAAGCAAATGCTTTCCGAATCTGTACTCAGCCCTTTAATCAGCACCACTTCTCAAGGATTCGTTCATATTTCACGGAACCTGCCTGTATTTTTGTGGCTCTCTTTCTCTTCCGAACACCTACAGTTCTTATAGCCTTTGTTTCATTAAATCCCTCAGCCAGCCAGTCACACACTTATATAAGTGTGTTTGTTTTACGTATGTCTGTCTTATCTCCAAAAGAGGACATGAGATCTTTGAGGGCAGAGCCCCTATGAATTGCACATTTCTCAATTCCCACTATGCCTGGTAGAGTGACACACCTTAAAAAAAAAAAGATGTTTAATAAAATTGTTCACAAAAGCAAAGTTTAGCTCGTAGGCATGGAATAATTCCGTATGGAAAACATATTTTGTTTGTTTGAGACAAGGTCTCACTATGTAGTGAGACTGACCTGGAACTCATTGTGTAGCCCAGGATGGTCTCGAACTCACAGTGATCCTCCTGCCTCAGCCTCCCGAGTGCTGGGATTACAGGCGTGCGCCACCACGCCCGGCTGCTGAAAAACATGTTTCTGCAGACATTAAAGTCTCCTCATCACGGACTCTAACGTTATATGCACAGATGATAACTTTGGATGCCAACCACTCCTGCTTGTGTGGACGTCGACGCCAGGCTTCCTTCTCCATTGCACAATGCCCCGCAGTCACGTCGTTAGGTCCACTGCTCAAGAGGAAAAGGGCCGGGCCGGGGAAGTAGCTCAGTGGCGCCACCGCCTGCAAAGACCACAAAGCACAGAATTAGACAACCTAAGCTTATAGCACCACTACCAATTTCTGTGTCAGTCCTCTGTCCACTAATGAACAAATAAACTCGTCGACCATATAGTTTCATGACCTCCAACTCCTACCTCCAAAGGCTTTAGTTATGTAGCATTAACACACACTCCAGCCAACAAACAGGCACGAGCACTTGTTTACCTCTCCATCTACTTTACACATATTCAGTGTGCTGTGTGGTTTTCTAAATGTAGCTTTGTACTATGGTATTCTCTTCCCTTGTGTTTTTAGATTTATACTAAAGAAATAAATCTTCCATTTGTCTGTAGCTTAGAAATAGGTTAAAACTTTTCCCTCCCAAAGATTGTAGTATAATAAGCATTGACTGCTACTATTAAGAATTACTTTTTTGAAAGTGCCTTTGGCACGAAAAGAAAAAGCAGTCTGGAGGCTGTGTGTAAATGCTGTTCACACTTGGTAATGAATAAATCCTGTCGGCTCTTTGGAAGAGTCAGAAGAGAGTCATTGGTTTACTAGAAACATGGCCTAAAAACACTAAGCCAGCTCATCAGTGCTGCTGATCTCGTGCCCTTCCTCTGGCAAACCATGTGTTGGATGTGGTAGGGAAAAAACTCCCTTTCAGCAGCAGAATGTGTGCAAGCTACACCCTGAACTATCCCAAGACGACCTTGCAAATCCACACATGCCCTTGTGACCACAAGGCCTCGACAACTGTAATTTCCTCTGCTTTTCGTCAGAGCTCCTCTGCTGCCGCCAGCAGGCATAAGATGCTAGGGGACAGCTGCTCCCAACACCCTGGACACCTGGCCTCCGACTCTTCATACGTCTGTAAAAGACTGTCCAATAGGAAGCTGACCCTGCTGATCATGCCCACCCTGAGTTCCTCTTCCTGCGTGAACCGTGAAACTCGGCTAACGTGTACGACGCAGCCAGCAGACATGTTGGGGATATTACCTAATGCACTTGCTGAAGTCATTCCAAAGATCATTATCAGGCATTCAGTTTCTGAGCGCAATCCATGGGTTGGAGAAGCATTTCCCCCAGTGACATCACTGACAGGTATTTCATTTGTGCAATGCATACATATTTAGCACTTACTAGATTCCCCGCACAGCTCTAGGTGCTGGAGAGAAAACCCCTAAGACAGACAAGGCCAACTCTTTCCCCGAGTTTATTATCTAGTGGGGAAGACTGACAATGAATAGGTTAATAAATAGAAGTTTAAATGATGATAAGTGTTGTTTTGTTTGTTTGTTTTTGGTGCCAGGGATCGAACTCAGGACCTTGTACTTGCAAGGCAGTCGGTGGCACCACTGAGCTAAATCCCTGGCCCAATGATAAATGTTTTAATGAAAATAAACTAGTTTATGTAATCCAGAGCAGCCAGTGGTGACTGGGGGTGTTAACACTAGATATCTGTAAAGTAAAAGTCTATACACTAATGTGTTGTTTAACATGGGGAACTGGTCTGTGAAAACAGGATGAGTCACCAGGATACCTATAGTTCCAGATGAGGTGAGAACTTTGAATTAGAGTCCTCTGTTGGATTGGGTGACATTGCAATGTTGGGAATGTGTAGGAATCTCAGTGACTTTTCTTCGTTTAAGATACATCCAGCCAGGGATTTAGCTCAGTGGTGCCGCTGCCTGCCTCACAAGAGCAAGGTCCTGAGTTTGATCTCCGGTACAAAAAAAAAAAGAGAAAGTTCCTCTGCCTGCCTCATAAGATGCATCCAGAGGTGGGATTTCCAGGCATTGCCAATTATGACACCCAGCTCTGCAATTTGACCACCACCACTACCTTCCTGTAGCCTTGGCATATTCTAAGGTGTTACCTAAGCATGCAAATAATGATGCTTCTTTAAACTTCGTATCAGTGTAGCATTTCATTCGCGTTAAATTCAGAGTAAGTAGATATGCAGGGTAGATATTACCTACAAATGCAAAGTGGCTTGACATTTAAAATAAATATCTCAAAATCCTATTGAGGGTTTGCTAACTGCGTGTTTTCTAAACCATATTCAGAAAGAATTGTAGTTCCTGGACATGATTGACCCCTGCTC
The DNA here is from genome assembly GCF_012274545.1 of Fukomys damarensis. NCBI lineage: Eukaryota > Metazoa > Chordata > Mammalia > Rodentia > Bathyergidae > Fukomys > Fukomys damarensis. The sequence goes on along the minus strand of NW_022900943.1, from coordinate 3,537,763 downwards.
CGATTCTCTGAATGGCTCTCTGGACGCCTCCCCGTGTGCCTTCATTCTCCCAGGAACACTCCCCTCCGACAAACGCTGTGAGACCTCAACAGCAAAAAAGCAACACACCTGTGTTTTGGTACAGAGTGAACTGGCTGGGAATCCGGGGATCCAGCCTTTACTCCCCTCATTGCCAGTCACCCTGAGATCTTGAGTAATCAAATCCTCTCTGTACTTTAATTTATACCCGTGCAAAACGGAAAACATAATGCTGTGACAGTGTTCTGAATACCTGCAACCAGATATGATGGGAACAAAATGTATAGGGTGTTTGATTTGTTTCAAGCTCAAAGACCTGACCAGGAAACCTTTGGTCACAGAGACCAGGAACTCTTCAGGGAGTCTCACATCAAATAAAATGGGGAAATTTTCAGTCCTTGGCTGTTGTGGATATTAGCACTTAGATCTGGCCCTTGTCTCTTCCTTTGCAGGGTTGTGATGAAAAGAATTTTGAGAAAGAGCTAACTAAAGGCTAGGATGCAAGAATACATCCCACAGAAAGGCTTAACACTCACCTATGCACCGCACAATTTCATGCTAACATGTAGCAATCTGGCTTTGCTTAATTTCTCTTTTAAACTCAGGCCTGTAGTCCCAGCACTCTGGCAGGTTTGAGATTTCATCATGCAGAAATATTGGAAGTTCAAGCCTATCCTGGGCAATTTAGTGGTTGAGTGAGACCCTGAATGAATGAGGGCTGGGCATGTAGCACAGTGCAGCTCCATCCCCAGTGGTAAAACAAAACAAACACAAAAACTGCTCCTTCTAAATTAGCCTATCCTTAGAATAAAAATTTCCATCCAGGAAGTTTATCAAATTCTGACTTTAAATAGGTCCCCTCCCAGGGACAATTATAATGTGACTGTTTAAAATGTGCTGTATTTAGGAATATAACATAGTGAGGTGGGGCAAGAGTAGTGGCACCAACAAGGTCCAAATAGGAAAAACTTGCAGCAAACTGGTGTGGTGGTCCGCGTCTGCAATCCCAGCACCCTGGGAGGTGGACGTAGGAAGCTTGCAGATTCAAAGTCAGCCTAGGAAAAGCAGGAAGACTTTGTCTCAAAATTTAAAATAATAATAATAACAGACTGAAAGGATATATGGGAATTGTAGCTCAGTGGGGAGGCCTTAGGTTCAATCTCCAGTACAGAAAAAAAGAAGCAATTATTCCAGAGAAATGAGACCATTCTTAGGGTTAGAGGAATGAATAAGAAGCAGTATTTTGGAGAGACTTGTGAAGATTTCAATAAGCAGAGATGATGCCAGGTGGAGGAAAATGAACATGTAAAGAAAGGGTGCAGGAAACAAGAAATACATGTTTGGGATGGGGGAGGACAAGTAGGACACAGAAAACACAGTTGTTTCCCAACCTGGCTGCCCTACAGAATTCACTGGGGAGATTTAGTGAAAACACAGGTTTCTGGGCTCCTTCCCAGACTTTATGAATGAGAATTTTTCAAAGGTGGTGCTCTAGACTGTGCTGGCTTTTTTTTTTTTTAATAATAAATTCAGTTCTCCAAACAAGTCTAATATGCAAACAGGTTTGGGTTTCACTGGAGTAAGTTTCATCCAACTTTAAAGTAACTTGTCATTTTTGGCCATGCTGTAGAATCATTTTTTCTAAACTTCAGGTTTGAAAATCAATCTAATAAGTCCCATTACATATATATTTATTTTATTTCAAGGTATCAGAACACAACGGTAGGCTGGCTGTGTGGTTCAGTGATAAAGCACTTGCTTAGCAGGTGTGAGGTTTTGGGTTCAATCCTCAATACTGAGAGAGAGAGAGAGAGAGAGAGATAGAGAGAGAGAGAGA
>NW_022900943.1:3534573-3535323 GCF_012274545.1 Fukomys damarensis | reverse complement strand
CCCCCCCAAAAAAAAACAAAAACAAAGACAGAGGCTAAGGGAGGGAGAAAAAGAAAGGGAGAAAATGCAATTCAGAGCATGGAAAGGAACTTTGTGTGAATAGTTTATTGTGTATTATTATATATATATATATATATATATACACACACATATATATACATATATTTGTGCTCTGGGTTATAGTATAATAATTTTTCTGAATTGCTTGAGTCCAAAATGGAAAGCTTTTGAATAACAGGAGATTGTATTTGTTTTGGTTAGCAATAGAGAAGTGCAGAAGCTTTTGAGCTAGGAATAACATGATAAGATTTACGTTGTTGCAAACTATTTAGGTAAAAATTATATAGAATGGATTGAAATGAGGAATTAATGAGAATCTATGTCCATAATCAATTTCTAACAATCAGACTAATTATACATAATTTTGAAATTATGTCTTTATAATTATCGCAGCTGACATTTTTCTTCATTAGGACAGAAGACAGTAAGGTTTGAGGAAGAATTTCCATTATTAGGAACACCAATTATTACCCGGCTTCTGTGAGCCCATAGATTGCAGTCAAGTGGTACACCTCACTGTATGCATTCTAGAGGGGGAAAAAATAAGAGGACATACCTAGAGATATATCTCGGGCAATCCAAAGAGTAGGTCTTGATCCAGAGTAAATTTTGCTTTTTGTTTTTTTTGTTTTTGTTTTTGTTTTTTGGTACAGGGGATCGAACTCAGGACTTTTTTTTTTTTTTTTTTTT
>NW_022900943.1:3520313-3534558 GCF_012274545.1 Fukomys damarensis | reverse complement strand
CGTGGTTTTTTTTTTTTTTTTTTTTTTTTTTTTGTACAGGGGATTGAACTCAGGACCTTGCACTTGCCAGGCAGGCAGTAGCACCACTGAGCTAAATCTCCACCCCTCAGAGTAATTATTAAACTATGGACAGTGTCTCAGTCTATTTGTGCTGTCATAATAAAATTACAGACAAGGTAATTTATAAAGAAAAGAAGTTTATTTCTTACTGCTCTGGAGGATAGAAGCCCAAGGTCATGGCTTTGGAAGCCAGAATCTGGTGAGAGTCTCCTTGCTTTATTCTGCCACAGTGGAAGGGACACAAAGGCAAAGAAAAGAGAGAAATGGAGTTTCTTCACAGGGCAGAAAAGGAGAAGTGAGCTAACCTACTCTCGAGGACCTTGTAAAGGCCCTAGCCCCACTCATGAGGACTCTGGCCCCTTACTTCCCTGCATCCTCAAAACCCTACTGCTTCACGCTGCCCCATTGGTCATTAAATTCGTTTGTTTGTTCGTTGAGACAGGATCTCGGCGTGCTGTGCAGGCCGGTCTCAAACTCCTGGGCTCAGGCAATCTTCCCAACCAGGTTACCAGGGCAGCTGGCACACAAGCATGAGCTGCTGCATGCAGATGCCGCTCGCACATGAATTCTGGGGACGAGAAGTGCTTAGACCACAGTGAACTCCATTAGATGTCGCCGTGCAGATCCTGACCCTTGAGGGCAGTGTGCTACGTGGATAAGTCAATCACATGGGCACCGATACTGTTTGATTTCACTTAGAGGATGTATCTGTACTGTCAGCCTCCCAGAGACAGATGTAAGGTTGTGGCTGCCAAGGGCTGGAGGGAGGGGAACGGACGGCTGCTGTGAAGACTTCTGTGGATGAACAGTGGTGATGGAGGTACTGCCATGTGGGTTTACTTACTGTCACTGAACAGTACACCTAGAAATAGTATAGATGGCAAATTTTATTTTCCCAGAATGAAACCTTTAAAAAATCACATCAAGGTACCACGTCACATGCAGTAGGACGGCTGTCACCAAAGAACAGATGAAAACAAGCGTGTGCAAGGATGTGTAGAAATCAGAAACTCATATATCACCAGTGAAAGGCAAAGACACTTATAAAACAGTTCCTTTAAAAGTTAAAAAGAGTCCCTTTATATGTAAATATTTTATGCAAAAGAATTAAAAATATATTCCCACAAGACTGGTCATACGGGAATATTCACAGGGGCTTTCTTCATTATATCCAAAGTGTAGAAACAACTCCAATGTCCACCAACTGACAAATGAATAAGTAAAAAGTTGTATATCCACCCATTGCAATGTTATTCAGGCACAAAAAGGAACAAAGTACTAATATATGCTACCAAAAGGGTAAACCTCAAGTCATCGTGTTAGCAGAGAGAAGCTAGACACGAAAGACCAAATGTTATATGATTCTGTTTATATGAAATACCCCTGACAAGCAAACCTCTACAGATAAAAGTGCATTAATGGTTGCCAGGAGCTGCGACAGAGGGGAAGAAGAGTAACTACTAAGGGGCATAGATTTCTTCTGGGGATGATGAAAAGAAATGAACAATATCTTAGTTCTGGAATCGGTAGTGTTGTTTTTGTGAATATACTAAAACCCACTAACGTGTAAACATTAAAGGGATGAAATTTATGGTGTGTTGGTTATATTTCACTTTTCAAGGGGATGAAATGTTGCCCCAGTGAGGCTAGGGATGTAGCTCAGCAGCAGAGCTCCTGCCTGGCAAATGCGAGGTGCTGGGTTCGATTCCCAGTATCAAAAATAATTTTGCCCTAAGTGTAAAAAAGAAATTATGGGGATTTGGGCATCCTCATTAAGCGTACACACCTGGGAATCAGACTGTTGGAGTTCAAGTCTGACTCGGTGACTTACGAATGGCGTGGTCCAGTGACATGCTGCAGGACAGATTTACTTTCTGTGCCAGTTTCCTCTCCTGGAAGACTTTGACAATGATAACACCTACTTCACAGGACTATCCTGACAATTAGTGTATAAATCCAAGAAAGCCATGTAGCACCATGCACAGTGCATAGCACATAGTAAGAATATGATAGTAGCGATTCTTACCATGTATTTGTGCAAACATCCCGAGTGCTTAAAGACAGAGAACATGATGTCTATCCAGAAGTCACGAGGTAGAAATTTAGGAGAAAGAAAGGGAAGGACATTTAACTCCTCATAAAGGAGGAGGTGGCCACCTTACCAAGCTCTACATAGCAGCATTCTTTCTGCCACCATGGTCTGCTTTCTTTTTCCTGTTAGCACGTGTGGCTCCTGACATTCAATGCTCATTCATTCACCACTCCCTTGGAGAATGCACGCTCTAGCAGTGCAGAATTTTGCTTTTGTTGAATGCCGTTCCAGGCACCTAGAAAACACTAGCTGGCCCATGATAGATGCTCAGCGGTTGAGCATACAGAGTAAAACGAGGGAAGACAACCGTATTATGGCCAGTTTCTGTTCAAATATGATATGGGTTGCGTTACCACCAGCAATTCCGGGGCTGAGCCTAGGAAGCTGGTGCCTCATCAGTTCACCGCGGGCATTCCCATGGACTGAACAATGTCCCCATTTTAAGCCTTATTTTGCTACATGACACTCAGCAAGTAATGTAAGACATTCGAATTTCCAGGTCATTACCAAGAATATTATAATAAAACCTAACTCTCTGTGAGTGAGCTTGAAATAAAGTATTTTTCTCCTTTAAGGTATTATAGAATAGGAATTTATAATAATTGTTGTAGTCAGTAACTGCCATTTTGATAATGCCTGCCCAAGGGGTGCAGGGGACAGGCACACGCTGCTGTCAGAGGTGTACATTTGTTTAGCTGCGAGAAGGCAGTTTGGCAGTGCTTTTCAGACTTGAAAATGCATATATCCTTTGAGCTTCTAGAAAAATTCCATATCCATTGGAGGAAAGTGACATAGTCATTCATTGTAGGTTTGTTTGTGATGGCAAAACAGGAAAAACTCTCGTCCACTCCAAGCTGATTAATGAAGTCATGACTCATGGAATACTATGTGGCTCTAAAGAAGAATGAAAGCCATGTTACATGCTGAAGTTGAGTAAGACCCAGCAACGGGAAAGCAAACTGAAGAACAGTACAGAGGATGCTATCTTTTGTGTAAAACTGGGAGACATAGGGAGTATCTCCGTGGATTGGCACGTGGGTGGTAGATGACATCTAAAATAACACATAGACAATTGATGAAATGAATTGTCAGACAGGGGCAAATGGCTCACACTTTTGATTGGATACATTCCTTTGTGTTTTGGAGTTTTGAATCATGGGAATAAACAATCAGTTTTGAAACTGGCATGAATCACAAATAAATTACATGATCAACAGAATTCTGAAAAGACTCATTTTTGGAGGACCTATGTATGAAAGCCTGCGGTTTTAATTGGTGAATAGTGCTTAATTACAGACAATAATATAAATAAATTTATTCCACATACAAAATGTATATAAATTGTCACGCAATCAATAAGTTATTTTCTAGACTAATTCATATTACTTTAGAACCCTTTTGTTTTCTGTACCGGAGATCGAACTCGGAACCTTGTACTTGCAAGGCAGGCAGCAGAACCGCTGAGCTAAATCACTGGCTCCAGAACCCATTATTTTATTAGAAGATATTCTTTCGAGGTTCAGAGAACACAATGCCTTCACGCTCAAAAAATTAAAAGCAATTGCATGCAGATAAATGGATTTTAACACTGAGAAATGCAAAGTTAATCAGTTACTCTTTTGTTTCCAGGGCTCTCCGTTATCTCCCTCTAGCAGTTTTAAAAACACAAACAGTTCATTATTGTTCAACTATATACTAAGTCGAATAATAGACCACTGTTTTCTGAAAACTCAGCCAAACATTTTGACGAGAAAATAATGCATACAAGTTCTTGAGCCCTTAAAGAACTCAAACTGATGTAGGAAAAGGAAACTATATAAACTTCTGGTGCAACAAGAGCTGGGTGTTGATCCAGTTTAATCGTCTATAATAGAATAGGAATTCTGAAGTTAAAGATAACCCGTGTGAAGAACTAATTTGTACGTAAGTGTGGTAGGTTGGAAAACGTGGCACGAATCTCACCCATCTTGGTATGCGTACACCTTTGTCAGGTGGTTTTGCTGCTCTTTCCATCAGGAGGTGCAGTCTGTTTCTCCACCCCTGGGACGGAGCTGGCTGTAGTTCTTGCTTCACCCAGTCGACTGTGGCAGACACGATGTTAGGCAGTTTCTGAGGCTAGATGTCGACAGGCCTTGCAGCTTCCTCTTTCGCGATCTGGGAGGATTGCCCTGCGAACAAACACACCAGGGTCTAGCCTGCTGCAGAGTACCCTGTCCAGAGTCCATGGTCCCTCCAGAACCATACCTGTCTCACATCACTGAGCCTGGCGAAACAGCTGATAAGCAGCCCAGCCAACCCACAGACTTGTGGGAGATGATAAACTGCTTTATGCCATTGTTTCAGGCTTGTTAGTTGCTAGGAAAAACTAGCTAAATTAGTAAGGCATTTTCTTCTTTATCTAGCACAACCTGTAACCCGCATCAGGGTAGGTTCCTGTTTGTTTTTCGCCGTCGCCGGTATCCTTACCCCTGTGCCTATTACAGTCCATCACACACACTGCAGCCCTTGATAAATACTTGTTAACTAGCCCCAACACACGTATTAGCCTTTGGGTATATTTATATTTCTGAATGTACTAATTTACTAATTTGCAAACTGCTGAAAATCAACATAATTATCATCAACAATTTGTATTGCTCTCATATCACAAGTGAAACAATAGAAGATATAATTGGGATATTGCTCCCTGGCTGCGGTGGATTATAACAACTGTCATAATAATGCTGGTAAGACTATACAGTGAGCTAGCCCTTAAATATGGGTTAATAAATGAACTAGCAGATTTCTGTAAGTGAAACCCTAAGATGATTCCTTAAATTGCCACTCAAATTGTGCTAGGTAGGGTCATAATAAGCAGATCGATGAATCTTGGCAATGCACCAGACATTCTTCTACTGATAAGCTAATAATGCCTTGCAACTTGTTTATATAGCTGTCTCAGTACCAAGATTACACAGACGGGTCCAACATAACAATAAATATGCTGCTCAAGATGGAAAGCAAAAACGAATTTGAAAACTGGAAAATATCAATATAAAATTGGTTATCTCCATGAAGAGGAGCTTTGCAGATGCTGGCTCACTCTTGCAGGTTGGCTATCGTTCTCACTTCGATGTCAAATCAGAAGGCATTTGGCATGCCACCAAGTATTGCTCCAATAGTGGAACACTAATGTGTTCCACTAATGGTGTACAGTGATGCTAAAAACACGCTAATCAGAACTGCAAACTATACAAATGTGCATTTGAAGAGGCATTTGAATGTATTTCTTCTCTCTTTTTGTCTTCAAAATCTCAAGGAAGCTAGGCATAAGACTTTGGACAGGCCTATGGGGACTGGGACTCAAGACTGGAATAGAAACTCCAAAAGGTATCCATATCCGATTACAGTACATACAGCGAAAGCTGGAAGAGAATTCCACAGAGCACATGAGAATGCCGAGGAAGCCAGCTTGTCCACTTGCTGCCCTCCATTTTGGGGTAGAACCTTGCCAGCCCATCTGTCCAGAAAACCCCTTAACTACCAGGTACGGTATGAGAGGCGTGTGGGAACAGAGAACGCTAATAAGAAACTGAATCCATTGATCTAAAATCAATCACCTGGAAGATGTACGTTCTTAAGGACTAGCAGAATCTTCTGCTCATTTGGAAGGTAAAGTATGTCTCCCTGGTTATCGCTCAACCAGATTTAAGGTGCAAGACAGGGTTGGAATGAACGTCCTCCCCGCAAAATTGCTCCAAGCCAGCTTTCTGAAGGCATTGGATATGCAGTAAAAATTCAAGTTCTAGTTCTAGGGTGCCTATGTACAAACTGTGACATGACCAGTAATGGAACCCTTCAGGGCAGATTTCCATAGGCCAGACTGAAACCATTCTCTTTACCTCACAGCTCCTCACCCTAACCTTACCCCTTGTTACCCCGCACAGCCTCTTCTCCCCTCTCCTCAGGGGGAGCTACAGGAAGAACACATGGGAGTGAAAGACCACCCTAGCAAAGCCAAGCTGGGGATGAGTGGGATAGAGGGAGGAACTCTCCCAGGGTCATTTTACATTTCTTCCACCTTGAGTATTAAGACTTGGGAGGTTCTTTGGGCAGCTGGGAGCTTCCTTTGACTCTGGGAAGTATTGTTTTATAGTCTTTACATTTTAACTTCTCTTAAAAATTAAAAGTCAAGCACATTCCAGATATTAAAGTGAAAATACCATAGAATTTTGTACATGGATGATGCCAGTTTCATCTATACTCTGTGGTGGCACCAGTTAATGTTTTTATGAATATCCCTGGCTCTGGAGAGGAACCAGATGCAGTCAGTAGGGTCAAACTGAGGTTGGACTTTGAGGAGTGGTGGCCATTTAAATGCACATTCAGCATAGAGAAACAGAAAAGGGTTCTGGATAAAAATGATATTGAATAATAGGTAATGGGACAGTGGCTGGCAAGTTCAATGAGGAAAGAAAATATTCAAACAGTTAAATAAGTCCCATGTTCCTTAAGTCTGACTCATGTACTGGTTAATGGAAAACATGATTTCTTTTTTACCCCAAATTTGAATCGAAGCCCCTATTTCTTCCATTAAGTATTTGCATCAGACCACTCTTTTTAGCCTCTAGAGGAACTAACATACCGGTTTACACACATTAAGAATCAAATATTTACCAGGTGAATGTTGAAAGACAAAAACCCTTTGTTGGGAGCAGAAAATATATTAAGATGAAAACAACAAAACCTCAGACTTGGGGTTAAAAATCTTGAGCCATGTATTAAATGCAGTAAATAGTGGAGCCTTACATTGAAAGACTTGCACTTAAAATCAAGTTACTTGATGATACCTACAGGAATTCATATCTGTCTATTTCACTATAACAGGAAAATAAAATCATTCTTTAGATGTCTGTTGGGAGACGGTTGAATGTAAGCAGTGTACCTTTTCCACTGTGTTCCTCTGTGCTCAGTACAGCACCTAGCACATAATTGGCACTCAATAAATGCTGGTTGAATTATTGAGTAACCAGAGAAAGACTCCATTGAAATGGAGGCCTGGAACGGAGTGAGAAGTTCTTCAAATAGTATGTGGAATAAAGCATATTTCAATATTTCAGAGCTAAAATATTTTCTCTAATGATATAAATTAATTTGGGAAGTACAGCCAGTATCTGAGGGAAAAATTAAAAAATAATTGTTATTTTAATTCATTCTTGGTGAAATATGGTCTTTAAAAAGCTGGTAAATTCCCATTTTATTCTTGTGCTATAATTTGTACAAGAATAAAATGAGTAACTTTGCAAAGTAGGTTATTTAAAAATTAAAACTCCATCTTTTACTACAGTGCAGTTTAAACTTTTAAAAATCTGCACTGTCTGCCTTTTTCTTTTGTGGAAGGAATAACTAAAAGCAAGAGATTTTACTGCGATTTGGCCTCATCACTGTACGTGTGTTACTGTGCCTTTGTTTCTGTGGGGCCACGGATCAAATCTAGGGCTGGATGCTCACTAGATAATGTTCTACATTGAGCCCCGCCCCAGCCTGTTCTTGAACCCTTTGGGAGAAATAGTCACAAAGTTAATTTTTGGCTCACACTACAGAAAAGTAAAATTTAGAATAATATGTATCTTTTGGAAAATGTAGTTTTATTTTTTTCTTATATTTTTACCATATTTATGAACTCTGGTGTCGTGGCATCTGTAAAACATTTTGTTTTCCAGCACTGGGGATAGAACCCAGAGTCTTCACACTAAGCTACATCTCCAGTCCTTTTTTTTTTAAATTTTGAGGCAGGGACCAGATAACCTGCTAAGTGGCCCAGGCTGTGCTTGAACTTTCAATCTTCCTGCTTCAGCCTCCCAGAGAGCTGGAACTACAGTTGTGCACTGCCATGCTCACCTAGTGAAACTTTCATGTAAGAACAATTTAAATGTTTATAAGTCACTGTTCAGAATTAAAGAAGTCTTGAGTGTTGAAGCATTCCATGCCCTTTAAATGCTGTTTCTGTGATGCACGCAGGAATATCAGAGCCAAGACCTATCCTGACCACAGGGACGAAGGAGGGACAGAGTCCCTAGAACTCTCCCTGCTGAATTGAAAAGACAGCTTGGCTCTGCATGCTCTGGGTTTAAATTTAGATTTTTTTGTACTGGGAACCGAAATCGAGACCTTGCACTGTCAAGGCAGCAGGTGGCAGGGAGAACCATGGAGTTCAATACCTGGGTTTTTTTTTTTTTTTTTAACTAATCAGCCATGTAATTTGGAGAAAGTTGTGTAACTTCTACAATGTGGGCCCGTATTCAGGAAGGTGTGTTTAAGAATACTGGTTTCCTAGCTGGGCATCCTGGTGCACACCCGTAACCCCAGCACTTGGGAGGCTGAGGCAGGAGGATTGCTGTGAGTTCAAGACCACCCTGGGCTATATAATGAGTTCCAGGTCAGTCTTAACTACATAGTGAGACCCTGTCTCAAAAAACCAAACCAAATAAACAAACAAACAAAAAGAACACCGGCTTCCTGAGGTTGAAATTATTAACAAAAAAAGGAAAAAGACCTAACAACATTAGCTGACATTTACTAAGGGCTGTATGCCAACTACTGTGTTGTTACTGTCTTACTGCGTATTATAATACCCATTTTCAGAAGGAGACGCCGAGCCTCAGAGAAGCTGACAGGTAGTGTGGTCGCACAGTTATTAGGTGGCTGAGGCGGGGTTCCTCCAGATGAGTCCCACACTGAAATGTATTTTTAATGACCGCAGGTTACTGGCAATGGTTTGTTGTCTATTAAGAAAATAAGTATCACGAATACTAATCCACTATAAAACACAGTAAATACTATGAAAGATTGCAACAAGGGGACATGGAAGAATGGAGACACTATTCCCAGCAAGAGTCTTCTTTTTAAGTGCTGGAGACTGAAGCTAGGGCCTTGCACACAATACTCAAGAGCTCACCATGGAGCTTCCTGCCCCAGCCCAAGGCTCTTGGTAAGAGTCAAGCTGACCCAGGGAAACTTAGATTTAGAGTCTGGGAGTCTCAAAAAAGTACTTTAAGTACCTGGAAATCTGGGGGAAAGCCTATCCTTTATCTTCCTGTCGGTCTTCCTACTATGTGTTTTTCATCCTTGATGGTATAGAAATCCTGTTTAAATCAATAACTCCAACTCCCCACCCCCCAAAAGTCAAAATTCAAAATTCACTCTTAAGATGTTCAGGGTCCCCCAGGATGCCTGGGAAGTAGATACCTATTCTCACGAACGACAGAGGCTGTAACTGCAGTGACTCTTGGCAGAGTAAATGGCATGTGTGACACGCGTTTATAGTCCCAGCGCTCTAGAAGGCTGAGACCAAAGGACCTCAAATTCCAATTTAGGATGGTCACTTTTGTGACTTAATAAGATCCTGTCTCAAAGCAAAACAAACAAACAAAAATTTTAATGGGTCTGGGATGTAGCTCAGTGTAAAGGCCCTGGGGTCAAATCCCTTGTAGAAAGGAGAGAAGGAGGAGAAGAAGGAAGAAGAAGAATTCAGGGAGAAGAGTAGAAGAGAAAAGAAAAGGAAGCAATTTAAACCCTGTGTGGACAGAAGCCTGTGATCCCAACACTTTGGAAGACTAAGGCAAGAGGATTACAAGTGCAGTTCCCACGGTGGCAGTTTGGTGAGACCACGTCCCAAGAAATAAAAAGGGCAGGGTATGTATAAAAAAATAAAGTTAGACTGTTTGTTTATTTGCTTGTTTGAGACAGGGTCTTGCTAAATTGTCTGATCCTCCTGCTTTACCCCCCTGAGTAGCTAGGGTTATGGGCATGTACCAGATTTAGATCACTCTGCAGCAGAGACACAGACAGCTGAGAAACCACCCAGGCCTGCCTTGTGTGAGCAAAGGAAGCTGTTTTATTCACCCAAGTGCAAAACAAGTGGGCTGACTCTGAGCGAGAGTCAGCTTAGAATGGGGGAGGGCACAGACTGAAGCGGAGAAGTGGTTGCTAAGCAGTTGCCAGGCGGTGGTCAGAGGATTTTTGCCTCCAGGAGTCTAGGGGCAAAGATGGGGCAGTCTATGCTCCTTGGATCCCGGGGCTGGGACACTATGGCCTTTCCCACAGGTGGCAGAGTTTCCCACGGGGCGTGACCCTGGCTGTGCTGGGGGTGGTCAGGCTATGTCACGTCCTCAGGCCCGGCACACTCCATGGTGGCAGTGGTTGCAGGACCAGCCCAGAGAACCCTCTCCATTTCCCCTATTCTGATTTTTGTTTTTCTGGTCCATTCCCTTAGTCCTTTTTGTTCTCAGCATGTTCAGCACTGGTAAGAGCAATAACGTCTAATACAGGCACCACGTACTGACACTGAAACAGTCTGTAGTGGATTTGGATTTGGGTGTCTATCCCTTCCTTTTCTAAGCATAAGCTCAGAACAGTCTAATCTCAAAAGCGGAATTCCACTGACATGTGCTTTCCCCTCCACTGCCGACAGCTAGATATACCTTGTCGAAATAAATACATCTAAAAGCCTTCCCACTTTTACTATTGCATATAGTGTAAAAGCATAGAGCTATATAACCTAGTCATACTACTAAGCAGATTTATTCATTCTACATGCATTTCTGGGGTGGCTACTCTGTCTCAGTCATTTTACTAGGTACTAAAGATACTAGACTGGACCAGGGATGGCGGTGCCCGCTTATCATCCTAGTGTTGCTGAGTTTTGGGGAGCTGAAATTCCCTTCTAAAGGTAATTTCTAGGTTCTTTCTGTCTCAAAGGAAGAAGTGAATAAAACAAATATAAATGGTAGAGAAGTTTCACACTTATTAAAGGTAGGAAAAAGCAGTCTTGTGGACCCAATCTGGGCCAAGTAGAAGTAGAAAAAAGGAGAGAAAACTACACAGCCCACAGGGTAGGGTGGGCCACAGTGATGACACAGGCGGGCCAATGCCTAATGGCCATGGTCACCTTTTCATATCTCCCATGCTGGGGTGGATTCCAGGTCATCCTATCAAAAGCCTGCTCGAATTCTAGAGAGAAGTCCATGCTCAGGGCCCAGGGAACGGTCCTGCACACGCCTCAGAGGTTTCCTCAGGCCTCCTTTCCCAGCCAGTTTTAGCCACACCTCACCTTCCTGTCACTAGCACTCCTGCAGGCTGAGGCAACTGAGGTCCACTGAACAGAGCTGCTGGACACCCCCTGCCCCACGGTGACCACATTTCCCAGCATGGCGCATCAGGGGGAGCAGTGGTCCACCCAGAGCGTCTGGGAAGTGGGCTTGGGTCATATTCTCCCTGTCCTTCCCCATCCTCGGACCCAATGAGAGGAATTTGAAGATGTATAAGAGGTTGGAGCCATGAGCTAGAAGTTCTCCTGTCCCAGAGTTGCACAGAGGAAAGCCAGCAGCCGACCTATTTCATTACGTGAAGAAGACACTCGTTTCTGTCACATGCAGCCTTCTGAAGCTGGTGAGTCTGTCATTTGTGGTAGCTACTGGCTCTTATGTGATCTTTCATTCCACCCACCGTCTGGTGCAGTCGCAGAAGGAGCAATTCTGACACTTTGCCCAAGGCCCGTGATTATCAACTTCAAAAAGAAAATGAAATCCACCTGTCTGCCTCACAAACACAAGGACCCCAGTTCGATCCTTGGTACCCGCTCCCCCCAAGAAGAAAAAAAACGAAATGCGGAATGAGGAGCGCGGAATGCCGCTCACAGGTCCCAGGAGACACATCGGGGGACACGGATAAGCGAGATGAAGTTGAGAATGAAGACCGTGAGCCAACGCGGAGGGAGACTGTTGAGTTGTAGTGCAAAGGGCAGCGGTCTTAGAAGAAAGAGGCCCAGGAAGCAGGACATTTGCACCAACACGCAATCCAGTGACTCCCGGATCCCAGGCCTCAGAGAGAGGACTCTGGGCTGAAAGAAGTGGGAAAGCCCTGCCTCCAGACTAACCGGGGGCATGATGCTGAGTGCAAACCAAGTGTGTGTGCCGGTCTCCAACTGAGTCAGTCTGGAAGTTAAGAGGTCAGATGTGAAACCCCTGAGAACTAGCTGGTCGGCAGAATCTCAGGGCCCCAGAGGGCACGGACAGATTCACGGCACCTACAAGGCCTTCCTCAGGCCAGACTGAGAAGCTGACCTTTCTGTGACGGCAGTTAGCAGTCTGTCTTCTGACAACGCCACAAAATTACAGGTGCCGACTTCAGCCCTCGGGCCCCATCCGGAGAAAACGGTTTCCAGATCCCGTGGACTGAGAGCGAAGGGCGGAGTTTACAGACTTCTAAGAAGGGAAGGACCGCTTCTTCCCGGCTAGCACTTCTCCCAAAGGCTTCGGTGCCCCTTGGCCCAGGACGAGGTGTGGTGCCGGTATCTTGCCCTGTGGCTGGCTGAACAGTTCTTACCCGGCCTTAGCTATGGCCATCTTTCAGGAGCAAATGAGAACGAGCTCAGAGCTGATAGGTCCAGCTTCTCCCTCACTTGTGTGCCACAGTAAAGCTATCTGGGACCCCAAAGTGCTTGTTAGAGCCCTCGAGTCTGTATCTGCAGCAGCCTTTTCTGAAGACTGGGAGATGACAGAGAAGAATTACCACACAGGTGTAGACAAACTTCGCTAGTCAGGCATCACTCTGCACCTGCAAGGTCCTGTTCCTGAATCCCATCACCCAGGGACTAAGGTCCCTTGTATAAATGGCCTGGCACTTGGATACAATTTACACACATCGATGCACCATCGATGCTCTCCAGGTTGTTTGTGAAGCCTTGTACGTTATAAACACCGTGTAAATAGTTGTTACACTGTATTTTTAGGAAATAATGACAAGAAAAATTCCCACCTGAGCTTAGAGTAGAGCCAGCCACCAACTAACTACAGAGAACATGTCAGTAGGCACACAACATTTTTCTCAGCATTTGTAGCCAGGCTGATATGGACTCTGGCTGCAGAGCCCAGGGGTCCGGAGCCTCCTCTGCTGAGCCTCGCTGCCAGAGCTTTCGTCCCTTGCCGTGCTGGCAGGCTTTCCTCAGTGTCTAACGGCCCTACAGTTTTGTTACCCACAACGCTTGGTATCGTACGGCTTTCATTTCTTCACTCTCTGCCCTCATCATCCAGATATGTGTCCTCAAAGCCAGTCTGCATGTCATTTCCCGGCCTCAACCAGCTTCTAGGAGGGAAAGCAGCAGTGTAACAACTGCTCTCACCCACAGGCTTCCCTCTTAGCAAAACACCTCAGACCAAGAAATGCACAATAGTGTGTCAGTGTGTGTGAGGAGACTCTAGCAGAGCACAGAAGATTTTTAGGGAAGTGAAAATACCCTGTATGATTCTGATTCTGTAATCAATGATGCATGGCATTGTAAATCTGTCCAAACTCAGAATGTTCAGCATGGAGTGAACTTTATACAAACTACCATCCCTGGATGTTGACGGTGTGGCAGTGGTGGATCCAACTAGTGTACCGTTCTGACGGGTGTGGTAACCAGGAGAGCGGTGGGCGTGGGGCAGGTCGCCTTAGGAAATCTCTATACCTGCCTCTTCCTTTTGCTGTAGACCCAAAACTACCCTAAACATAGTCTTCAGAGATACAGGAGGTCTTTACGTTTGATTTTTAGGTGAACAATAGGTACATTTTTAGTATAAATATATCCATTATATGGAACATGTTTATGCTAAAGACATATTTGTTATCTGAGATTCCCATTTAATAGGGTGTGCTGAATTTTAATTGACAACCCTACTCCCCCACTGACATTAATTCACATAGTCTCCTTCAAAGGTAGAAGAAGGTGTGTCGTTTGGGTTTGAAATGCTTTCTTTTCTTTTACCAAACAGTGTCTCTAGAACATGGCTTTCAGAGACTCACTGGCAGTTTAGAGCAGTTAAGCAATTTGCCTTTTAAATGTAAGGGCTGGCAGTAGAATTTGGTGAGAGTACACAAAAATTTGACCTCTCTCACAAGCTGTTTTCAAAATTTATAGTTTATGGTAAACCAACAGTTACATTGTGAACAGTTGTGTGTTCTGGTGAAAAAATGATCAGTATGAAGAACTGGTTTAAAAAAGAAGGAGGATAAATTTAAATTTTGATTCTGAGAATATTTTTGTTAAATTAAAAACGTGTGTGTGTATATATA
>NW_022900943.1:3516822-3520271 GCF_012274545.1 Fukomys damarensis | reverse complement strand
TTTGTTTGTTTGTTGTATACCTGGGATTGAAGTGAGGACTTTGTGCTTGCCAGACAGGTGCTGAGCCACTGAGCTACATATGTGGCCCTAAAATATATTTTTACTAAGACAAATACATTGCACAGGTCCTTGTCTTCGAGTATGATTTATGGCTTTGTCATAACTATTGATTTCTAAATTTTGATCCAAATTTCTTATTGGTTTTAAAGTCTTGTGATTGCCAGATAACAGACATTCAGGTTATGTTGGAAGAAAAAAAGGAGCAGGGAAAAACAAAAGAGACAGGGGAAAAGAGGAAGGAAGGAAACAGTAATTCATACAAAAAGGAGATAAAAATGAAAAGCTTATCTTCATATTAAATGTTTTTTAAAGAATGATGCTGTGTAGACAAGACTGAAAGAAAAATAATTAAAAGTGAATTTTCTTATTTCAACCTGAGCATAAAAATATCAGCAATTCAGTTCGGAAAACCCATTCTAACTTATGAAACATTTTTGAGCACCCATTGCAGACAAAGGTCACTGTACTCAGTGGTACTCTACAGACTGTGAAAGGTCACTAAGGCACATTAAAACTTCAGAGTTTGCTTGAACAGAAAGCAGTGGGGCCTCGGCAGGCTGCAGAAAGGTTCACTTCCACTAAAAACTTTCACTGAAAGGCTGGGGGAAAGAATCTTTTTACTTCTGTGGTTGGCTGTGACTTGGTGTCCTTCCCCCTTCTCCATACTGGGATCGAACCCAGGACCTTGCATTTTTTAATTTGCTAGGCAAGTGCTTTACGACTGAGCTACATCTTAGACTCCAGGGAAAATTTTTTTACAAGTTTCACAAAGAAAATAAAATATTTAGTTAAAGAGGAACCATGGCCTAGGCTTATTAGAGGTGATTTAGCCACTTCTGATTGGTAAAGTCTCTAGATAGAGTCAGTTTTTGGTTTCTGATTGGCTCAGTTACTCCAAGCCAGGTTTCTGCTTGCTTTTCATTCTCTCTCTCTCTTTTGGTACCGGGGATTGAACTCGGGACCTTGAGCTTGCGAGGCAGGCAATGGCACCAATGAGCCGGATCCCTTGCTCTCTGTTTGCTTCTGTAGAGATCTGGAACACTGGCACCAACTCAACCTAATAGCTTCCCAGTTAATTTTTCAGCAAGGTAAAAATCAAATGTTGTTCTTCAAAAAATTTATTATCTAGTGTTTATGAGGAAGAGGAGCAAAGGAGAGGAATGTAATCATTAATTAGCTTAAATCAAAAATGAAATTAAATGTATCTTAAAAAGGCACAAAAACTAGCATAACGGAGATGACATCCAGTTGCTGACGTCAGGAGAGCATATGCCACTTGAAAGAACTCTGAGCATCAAAGTCCAAAACAGGGCGTTCAAAATATTCCAGGGAGACACACAGCCCGAACAAAGACAGAAGTGTGGGAAACCCGAGGTCAGACTCAGGTAGGGCAAAGTGAAAACAGACATTTGAGATGGCTTGGGGAGAAATAATTCCACACACAACTAGCAATTAGAGACTGGAGTGACGGAGAAGACAGCCATGGGCTGGAGGCGTGGCTCAGGCCAGAGCTCCCGCCTGGCACGGTGAGGCCCTGGGTTCAGCTCCAGCGCACATAGAGAGCAACTAGTCCAAACACCGCTGAGTCCTTTTTTGAGCAGTACAGGCTAGGATGACATGGCTACATACATAGCTATGTACGTGTACACATAGACACAAAAACATTTTAAAGACGTTTTCCTCATTGTTGAAACTGCCCAGCGCAGATCACTGTAATGTCTTCGTGCCAGTTATACCTCGAGCACCACAGAAACTCTGCCTTCAGGTTCTGGGAGCATCCTCCATGTGCTTTTTGTTAACTAACATGTCAGAATATGAAGAAAGCAGAGTTATAATGCGCAGCCCCGGAATGCAGAATCTTTAGCTACATATGCCTCCCAGCTATGATTTCGTGTTTTTTGAAAGGCTAATCCAGGCATTACATTACTGTCAGTGCCTCCCAAAATATTCCTTGCCAATTATTCTGCTTGTTTTCAAAGGTTCTCTTAGTACAGGTATTTCCTGCTTTATTTCAAAATTAATGATAAATGATCAGCTTTTGAAGGTTTAGAAAATGAATTGTGGTCCAAGAAACTTTTTTTTTGTTATTGGATAGGCATTGCTTACAATGTTCCAACAATTTTCCTTCCCTACAGTTGAAAAGGTAATTATTTTTTCCATAGTTGAACATTCTTGAGGACTTGAAGAATATATTCTGAGAAGTTCATTTGCAGAATATCTTTTCAAAACAAGCACAATGAGCTAAAGTCTCACTTAAAGTTGCACCCATTCAGTCCTGAAGCATTGTCTTTATAATAGCTACCATGATCTCAGTATGTAGTTGAGATTGACCTGGAACTCACTATGTAGTCGAGGCTGATCTCGAATTCGCAGAAATCCTCCTGCCTCAGTCTCTGGAGTGATAGGATTACAGGCATGCGCCACCATGCCTGGCTGCTTTTATTCTTTTTAATTGCCAAGAAAGCTTAAAAGAGGAGACACACTTCTGAATTAACAAATACCTTTCATGTTAGGGAGGAGCAGTTTCTTCAGTGATAGGATGGGCTAAAGAATGTTGGTTTCCTTTTCCTTTTCCTTGAAGGGAATGACAACATTGTAAGAAATTTTAAGATCAATTAAACAGTCTACTTCCCAATGTTGAAAAGCCTATATTAGGACAAAGAATATTCTTGGAAGTTATCACTATGAAAAATCTCCCACATTCTCTTCAAGTATGAAGCTTACTGTTTTATTCTGTGTTTGGGTTGACGAGAAGAAAGGCTTGTTTGCCCCTCTAGATCCCCTCTATCTGACTCCTCGGAGAGTATTAGGACTCTTTCTTTCCTTGCTCCGTGCGTGGCCAGTGCCTCCTTTGACTCTGATCACATGTCCTGAGGTGTGTTAATGATCAGGAGTCTCTTTCCCGCCACGAGTGAACATGACTCGCTGGGTCAGAGAACCTCACACCTGCCACGTGGTCCCGTCCAGGGAAGGTGAGAACAGGGCGTGCTGAACCTCAGCTGGCAGCATGGCCAAGGGTGCCTGGTACTCCACCCACCTCTGCTCTAGTCTGAAGGATCTCAGAGAGCCGCAGCCACACCAAAACCTGAGGCAGAGCCTTTCTGCTCTGGAACAGGGCCACTGCTGCTGGGACCACACAAGCGAACCTTATGTTCCTGGCACCTTTTTGGGCCACCAGTTCTATATTAGATGTACAAAATATTTTTGTATATGTGTATGTATATATGGGTACATACTTACACAAATGCACACATATAGGTACAGCAAAAATGTTCTGGGCTGGGGATTTAGCTCAGTGGTTCCACTGACTGCTTTGTAGGCTCAAGGACCAGAGTCTGATCCTGGTACAAAAAAAAAAAAAAAAAAAAAAGTTCTCAGTTGCAAGGGGG
>NW_022900943.1:3509441-3516790 GCF_012274545.1 Fukomys damarensis | reverse complement strand
AAAAAAAAAAAAAAAAAAAAGTAAAGTTCTCAGTTGAGCATGGTGGCACATCCTTATAGTTATAGGACCCGGGGGACGGGGCGGTTGAGGCAGGAACATTGAAAGTTTGAATCCAGCCTAAATTTCATAGAGATACCCTGTCTAAAAAAAAAAAAAAGTAAACTTCTAAAAAAAATTAAGAGAATATTATTTTCAGAATTTCATTGTTATCCTATGTTTCTCTGGGAAACCATCAGAAATTTAACACATTGCTAATAACGATTCCCTCACATTGGTCGAGGTTATGGCACTGGCTGTGACACCACCTGGTAGGTTGGCAGTTAAGTGTACTGCTGAGGTAGGAGGAAAAGTAGTGATGATTAAAAAGACATTTGAGTGCTACTCTTGCCTCTGGCTAGTTTACTTTGGACATCACAGACCCTTTTTTTGGGATCTAATATTTGGGAGTATGCTTGAGAAAACAGAGCTTCAGGAAAAGCTAGGAACAACCTTCTTTTGGCTGACTCATCCTGACTTTAAAGTAATATGTCTTTACTGAACATGAAAAATGTTCAAAGTCTGCTTTTATTTTTCTCATATTTCTTATTATGGAAAAAATTAATGCTGTAACCCATGTACTTGTTGAATTCTTGCTTTATTTCCCTGGAATGAGTACAGCGCCCTTCTGTCATGGAGGAAAGCACGATGGGTAGCATCTGTCTCTTCTTTCCTTCAGTGTGGAGGTTTGAACCATGGCTTCACTGCATAGTAGCCGAGGACTCTACTCCAAGCTACACCCCTGGGTCTGCATTATTCCCCTTATAGTCTTCTGGGTGTTCCTTAGCTACACAACTGCAGAAGCAAAGCTTCTTCTTGCTCTCCACTATCTTGATCTTAGAGCCTATAGATAGGAACACAAGATATCTCTGCACTGGCAGGACTGTGTACACGGGCTGGGGTCCGAGAATATGTATGTGACGCTTAACTTCTGGGAGCTTAAGTTTCCCCTGAAAAAACGGTGATAACGCCTGCCTTAGGAGGGCTTCATTATGATTAAAAGATGTACGGCTATAAAACTCGTCACACTGTACTTGGTACTCGGTAGGCGCTCTCACACTTTGCACCGGTACATGAGCGTAATAAGCAAATCGGTCAGTTCTGCTCTCAGGAGTTTCCAAGTGCAATTTTAAAAGTGAAATTTTTGTTTTTCCCAACTTTGTGCTCCAGATCTTATGGCTAAATTACCTCGGGACTGAGGGGCTTCCATGCTACTTTCCAGATTGCCAACCTTCGAACCTGATAAATTCAGTCTCACCTTCCACTTAGGCCGTGTAGCTCCTGAGCTGAGTTCCACAAGACCCCATGGCTCTGCTTTCCTGTTTTTGTAGAGCCCTGAAGAGGTCTGGAGCAGAGTTCCTGCTCAGTAGCCAGGTAGCAGTTCTCCAGCCGGGGAAGTGGCCGGAACGCCTGGGGGCCGTGACCCGGATAGGATAAGTGCTGGTTCGGACTCAGCAGCTTTCCGCCGAGTGCGCATAGAGATGCGTCCTGGCTCTGGCTGGACTAGGTGCCAGCTCGGGTGCAGAGAATTCACTCTTCTTGTGCTTCACTGTGCGCATGTCCGGATGACTCCTTTTCCTTCCGCGTCACCAGGAAAAATCTCAGTCCTCCTGTTCTGATGATCAGCCCTCTAGGCTTTTTCTTAAAGCCTTCAGAATCTCACATTATACTGGTTCCCAAAAGCCGTTCTACAGTTTTCATGCTCCTCTTTCCACCATCGCTCCTGTGACACCGAAGACTATGCTTACCTCCCCGGGACGCCTCCATCTTCCCTCCTAAGCAGGCGTGATGGAAGACCCGTGTGCATTCTTCTAACTATGGTCAGTGCAGCCCTTTCCTTGCCTGCCCTGCCCTTCCTGCTGGCCTTGGCTGCTGTAGCAATGCCTTCTACCTATTTGCCTCCAGCTGTGCCGGCAACCTACTGGGAGCTGGTTGTCTTCTAGGCTCCATCCTGGTCTGCCCTTTCCCCTTCTTGGCGAGACGCACCCCTAGGGTGTGGTGACTGAAGGCTTTGCTGTTGCCATCCCCACTGTGCCAGCTGGGCCTGCCAGCGTTGCCATAGCATTGGGCTGCTGCTTTTGGTCTGGAGCAGGCTGTGGAAGCAGCCAGGCCTCCAGGCCCAGGCTGGGCCCAGCCCAACTACAAGGGCAGTTCTGTACAGCTGAGGCGCATCTCCCCACAGCTGAGATGTGGGCCGGGGAAAATCTTTCAATTGCAATGTGCCATAGCCATGAGTGCTTCCAACACATGCCCGGGAACAAGAGGGTCAGGGGAAAGGCTGGCCCCACACTCCCAACTCCAGCCGTACTAACCTCAAGCCGTCCTTATGTGGCCTGTCAGACATCTTCCCCTCCTCTCCTCCCACTTTTTAATCCTCATTTCCCTCCAGTCTGCTTTGAAGTAGAACTCACTATCTCTTTTTCCAGGCCTGTTTCCTATTCCACGCTTCTTTATATTTGTCAGCAATGTTCCTCATTAGCCAGTACTGAAAATACGGCCCAGTGTTGGCTTTCTCAGCTGCTCCTCACTCGCCAGCCTTTGACTGATGTATTTTAATCCTTCTTTAAAATATTTCTTTCCTTCTTTTTCATTGACTGTATGGGCAATAAGCCACACACACACAAAAAGAATGGATATAATGTATATTTTGTATATCTATAAAATATATAATACCCTTATGCAGAAACATCTAAAGGTAATACTTTCTCAGGTTAATAATCTTACTCAAAATCTTCAATTAATTTTCATTGCTCGAGAAATTCACATCGAGGCTGGAGGTATAGCTTAGTCTCTAGCATTCTTGAAACTCCGGTTTTGATCCCTAGCACAGGGGAAAACGAAACCCTTAAATCAAATCTTTTGATTTCACATTAAAAACTCATCAGACTCCAGGCCTTGGTCATGCATGGCTCTTTTATCTGCTCACTACTTCTTGGGAGAAATTCATTGCTTCTACCAATTAAACCCATTTATCGCTCCGTTATGACTGAGGTCTGGATGGTGTGCTCTGGTACACCATTCCTCAGCCCTTCTGTCCCCTGGTTTGGCTCAATGCCCCTTACCTGGCCTTCTTTCCCCACCTGGTTTTTATCTCAGGTTTAGGTCAAACTTTATTTCTTTTCCTGCCCCCTGCAGTTCAGGTCTCTTGACCCTGATTCTTTTCAGTCTTTATTCCCCCCAATGTGTGCACTACTTCTGGGTACCTACCTTCTACTTATTTTATTTTATCTTTCTGCTTAAGTGTCACTTTACAACAATATTTTCTTTACTTAGATTTCTCTGTTACAATAAGTCCCTACTGTTCCTTCAGGTCAGTGGTTTTCAGTTTTTGGGTCCCTGATATACAGCCTCAGCATCACATGGGAACTTATTGATCAGATTCTGGGGGTAGAAGAGCTCGTGTGGCTTCACAAGCCCCACAGGTGTTGCTTGTGTGCCTTGGAGTTTGAGAAGTGCACCTTCTGGCTAAGGATTTGAGAGTGATGAAGGCTTGGTTTGCTTGTTTACCAGGTAAGATCCCAAAATACAATGAATGCTTAAATTTCTAAAAATTATGACAAAGAAAAGAGACATGCTGCCATCAACAGCCCTCAAAGTGTTTTTCCTTGCTTCAAAGACACTGATCCCATCATTCACGCCATCTTCTGGAGCAGTTCTGATAGTTCTCCTCTGTGAATGTCTTCAGTTGCACTTTTGTCACTGGATGACTGCCCTGAATCAATGCAAAACATTGATCTTTCATAGTATTTTGACAGAGCCAGAAGTAGCATGGTGCTGGGGATTTAGCTCAGTGGTTCCACTGCCTGCCTCACAAGCATAAGGTCCTGAGTTTGATCCCTGGTACAAAAAAAAGAAAGACAGTGGCAAGAATAGTGGGATAAGTGTGTATGAAGCGAGGAGGAGTATTTTGAGGGAGGTTAATGGCAGTATGTCTTTCTGTTACACATTTTAAAGATTTGAACATTCACTGTGAGGCAGGAGATTAGGGCATGGCCAGCTGGCTGGGCAAGTGGGCGTGACCTGTCAGTCATGGAGATCCTGAGCATATGAGCCCGTGCCTTGCACCTAGAGACTGATACTTTCAATATTTCTGGTGAAAAATCCAGCAGGTTTTTGCTACGATGGCCTAGGTCTGATGTCAGGATGGGGGAGACAAAAGTTCCAGCCGTTAACTTTGTGGTCACTGTGCTCTTTCTTTCTCAGGGGCTCACTCTCCATTGTCCAGTGTGTACCTCTTTTCCTACCTTTAATTGGCCCACACTCACTCTGCAGAGTGTATTTCTTTTCCTACCTTTAATAAATGTACAGCCTCACTACCTTTGGTGTGTGCATTGACCAATTAATTTTTGTTCAGGACAATAAGAACTTGGTTCTAGAAGGACCCACAACACCCACAACTCTGGTAACAACTGCATATATTTTGATCACACCTCATATTTTCCAAGGAAACTGCAAGCTATTTGGGACTTTTCTCTTTCTGATGGTGTGTATCTGAAAGTTTTGGAAAACTTTAAGCATTCATTGTATATATAAACAATAATTTATTTTCATTCTTTTCAAAAAGTATTTGAGCTAATTTAAAAAGATGATAAAATGGAAATTCAGAACAAAGAAAGGGAGTAAGAGGCAAATATGTTAACCACAAAGTTTACTATGTTCTCAAAGTATCTCCAAGCTTCCTGGCAGCCAGGAAAAGGAGGAAGTTAATGTTTTCCTTGTCCTGTTCCTTCTAGAGGAGGTCAAATCACAAATGAGATTTCCCATGTAGAACCTTCTTGAGGAGCCACTTAGAGAGCTAAATGATAAATCCTGAGGAAAGGTTTCATACCACGCACACCAATGGCCTTCACGTGGCTGGCTCTCATTTGTTGTGGACATTACGCCAGTGCTTAGCACACAAGAAAGAGAAGTTATTTCTCATCACGTAGCAAGAACTCAGTGGCCATTTTTCACAGTTTGGCTGGAAGGGAAGAGTAATTTCCTCCTGCAATTTTCTAGCCACCAGTAAAATACTGCAAAGTCTGTCTTGGATTCTGACCCATTCCAGTGGGACTCGGTTGGAGACGGTTGCTTATTAAATTTATCATTGGGATTATATCTTAGTTCTTATTTTTTCCTACTCCCCCTCCCTCCTTCAACCCCTCCATCCCTCCCTATGTACATAAGCGTTGTTTCTGTTTTTTCCTTTTTTTTTCATTTTTTCTTTCCCCTCTTTCCTTTCCCCAATCCCTCCTCTTTAGCTCCCCTTCCTCTTTGAAAATTTTCTTCCTATTTCACAGTATATATTATACATTTTGGTCCTCATTTACACTTTCAGTTTCTCACAACAGAGAAATAATTTGGTATTTACACATGTGTGTTCTATTTATTTCACTTACGAGTATGGCCTCAATGTGTATCAATTTAGCTATAAATGTCTCTTATTTGTCTTTCTTTATGGCTGAATAGCACTCCATTTTATTAAAAAAAAAATCTTTTGTATGCAGTCACCACTTGATGGGCAATTGGGCTGTTTCCAAGATTTAGCTATCATAAATTGTGCTGCTATAAACCTGGGTGAGCATATATTGCTGTGGTATGATGCTTTTAATTCTTTCTAACATACCCAGCGGGAAAATAGCAGGGTCAAATGGGACATCTATTCCTAGTTTTTGAGGACTCTCCACACTGATTTCCACAGTGGTGGCACCAGTCTGCACTCCCACCAGCAGTGGAGCAGGATTCCTTTCTCCCCACTGCCCCACCAGCGATTGTTATTGGTTGATTTCTTGATAGCAGCCATTCATTCTGGGGTGAGATGGAACCTCAGCATTGATTTCATTTACACATCTTCCAGCAGGTTACTGTTTCTGTTTTAATATTTAGATCTTTGCTTGTGCATGGTGAGAGATCTGAGTCTAGTTTTAGTCTTGGGCAATTTGAAACCCAGTTTGCCCAGCACCATTTATTAAAGAGGAGATCTTTCCTCCAGTGTCCAGGGGAATCATCTGTGCACCTTCTGGTGTGAGCCGTGCATTTCTCATGCCTGCTTCCATCCTGAATCCCGGCTCACAAGGTATTGTTTACTGAGTGCCTATTACTGCTGGTGCTGTGCTAGGTTAACAATCATTTCACATGTGAGGATACTGCAGCACTAGTATGTTACATTCTTTCTTTTGGTACTAAGGATCGAACTCAAGACCTTTCACTTGTGAGGCAGGTGGCAGAACCATTGAACTAAATGCCAAGTCCTATGTTACATTCTTTATCCAGGTTCTCACAGAAATATTAGATCTTTTAGACATGGCTCTCAGAAGAAGAGGAGAGAGAAATAATAGTAATAGTAACAATAACAGCCCACTGGATTCTGGCCCTCCGTCAAGCACGTCACATACATCATCTTCTTTACCCTCACCCTGTGAGATGAGTGTGAGCCTCCCAGAGTAGGACAGTAACGAGAACCATCATGCCCTCACTTCCGAACCAAGTAGTGCCAAATTTCCAGAAAATTTCCTATGCTTTTTCCAAAATTTCAGCACAGTACTGAAAGCAAAGCAATCTATGTGGTTGTTCCCCTATAGGTTTCTAAGGTGATTTAGCCTTAGATTGTACTTAAATGAAATAAGAAATTTTCTCTAATAGAGTAAATTTAAACAAATCACTAACTGCATTATTTTTTCCCTAAACTAGCATGACTTCCTCTAAAATAAAAAGCGATTTCAGTTTGTCATTCCTTTTCTTGATCTTTCTCTTACATTCTTTAAGATAATATCTTCATACAAAATGATCAAGAAGAAAATAAGATGATTTTTTTCCCTGCAGGCTGGAATGTACTGTATTTGGCTCATTCTGTGAAAAGCAAGTACGGAGGATTAAGTATACTTTTTCTCCGTAAATTGTGCTTGTTATTTCCTACCTCCCAGTAAAAGTAGCTACATAGCTTGCAGGTCCCAATATAAAAAGAAAAGTAAGGTTTTCGTGCTCAGAAACTATTCAGATTTTTTCAAGGCAGCAGCAGCAGGGCATAAATAGACACCCTGGGCTTTCTAACTGGGGCTCCATGTGTGACCCAGAATTCCCAAAGCCAGGCCTTCCTCCCAGTCAGTTCTCTGCAGCTCCAGGGACCCAGCACAGCAACACCCCCACGTAACAAGGTAATGGATATCTTTGGCTAGCAAACAGCTGGTCCTTGCTGTTGCCTAGCTAAGGAGAGCCATGTAAGGTATTTTTCCTCTAAAAGAAGAACTCATATAGAGGCCAGGGATTTAGCTCAGTGGTTCCACTTCCTGCTTCAAAAGCACAAGATCCCGAGTTTGATCCCCAGTATCAAAAAA
>NW_022900943.1:3504572-3509286 GCF_012274545.1 Fukomys damarensis | reverse complement strand
AAAAAAAAAAAAAAAAAAAAAAAAAAAAAACTCATACAGAGGTATAACTGCTGCATGTGATTTCCTTGTTAAAAGCCATTTGAAAGTTTTATTTAGGTCAGGGTCATTTACAACATTTTTAAAGGTAAAGATAATAAGAATAGCAACATTGATTTTCTATTTTAAAAGGAAATATACATATGTATACACACACATGCATATATATATATTATTATTTTTGGCCAAAGCAGGGGTGTATTTGGTCTACAATCTTGTCTTGGTGGCTATCATTGCTTCGTGGTCTAATAAGGGGAATGACATATAAGGAAACCAAGGCAACCAGACTGTGCAAGGGGGAGGCGCCAGACGTCGGTAGGCTGTGCTCTGTACAGTCCATTCGCCCACAAAATAGAGAAGACCTGGGAGGAGACGGGACGCTGCAAACCGAGGAACACCACGGCTCCCTGTGTAGAATTCTAGTACTGGCCTGTAAAGATTTAAAACTCATGAAAGATTAAAAAACGGTTTCATTTTTTGGTTCGAATAATTATATTGGAAAGGAAAACTTGAAAGATAGAGAAACTTTGCTAAAATTTTAACTAATAATGGGTAAAGGTTACAAAAAGTATTCTACCTCTCTTTCCTCTCAGATTTCACTTGAACTTTTACTCAGAGCCCTAAAAATATGACAACGGGAAATTTTAAAAGAACAAACACAGATAAGGAAAAACTACAATAATTTATGGAACTGTAAATAATAAATAATCTACCTGGCTTAAAGCTTTAAATGAAGTGACTGGTTTTTCTTGGGTGGGTTCTGGGGTGGAAGAAATGGAGTGAAAGAATGCCATAAAAATCATTACTTAGAGAAATGATCCCTTCCTTGGAAACGAATCTCATATGGGAATTGATGGTGGTCAGCTTGGCTTGTTAAATGTCACTTAGGAGCAAAGATTGGATTTGAAAGTAAGGAAGAGAGCCAATAAGATAAGCAGTATATCAAGGGCTGTGTGTTGTCAAATTCACTGTAAGAGGAGAAGTAAAAGGGTATGTTTTTAAAATAAGGAACCGAAAACTGGGGAGGGATTACCTACATTCTAAGACATATTGCTCAGCATAAAACGCTCAGTACGGATCATCCAGGAAAAAAAACACAATTTAGAGGTAAAGTCTAGCAAAGAAGACTCCGAAAGGGGTGGATGCATTGTGTATCACTACGATAGAACCACGGCTCAAAAAGTGCTCAACAAAAATTGAAACTAGGTCTTTAAATTAAACTGAATTGGGTGATTCAGAAAGATGATTTTCTGGAATTGTTATACAACTGAATTAACAGTTCAGTATGGCCTTAAGTAGGCAAAATCATACGTTTTGGCTAGGGACTTCCCTTTCTTTGCATGGATCTCATACTTGTCCTACACAAATTCGTTCCAAAACCCTTCCATTGAGCACGGGCAGGAGCACGAGGCCTGGGCTAGGGTTAGGGATGTGCAGGTGTGGGGGGAGTGGCGTACAAAGCCGGAACAAAGAGGCAACGGTGAGTCTAGAGGCCCAGGACGTTGGAAGAAAACCTTCCTCGGAACGGGCTATGTGGGTGCCACGCGAGGAAGCCGAGTGGACGTCTGCTCTGCTCACAAAGTGGTGATCCGGTGAGCTGCGCAGGACGAGCGGGTTTTGCCAGGCGGGAGGAGGGTGCGGCGGAGGTGGAGGGCGGAGCTGCGTGCGAGGCTCGGGGCCTGCTGTGGGCTGAACTTGGCAACCGGCAGCCTGCGATTTTTGGAACATAAATTGCCAGACTTGCGGGCTATGGTCTCGATGAGGTACAGTGCTGGGTTTGTTACCGGTGCGCAGATGGGGAAGGCTTTGGAACGGGGCAGTGCTGCTGGGGTCTCTCCTTTTATGAGAGAAATGAAGGGGAGCGGAGGAGCTCACTTGTCTGCTTGTGGAGGACCGGTTGGAGCAGGCCTCACTGGGGACTGGAAGAAAAAGCACGGGGAAGCGAATCTAGCAAGACCGGGTACAGCTTAGATGTGGGAGTTGGCGAGTGCAGGGAATATAAACCAGTACCGTCACTCAGGTCCAACCATTTGAGGAGAGCCTAAGGAGTATTAATATTTATCAATTTGTGAAGCCATGCAGTGATATCAAGACATTAACCACCATTTAATAACTAAATTGTTCTCAAGTTGTGGGCGGGTCATACGGAAACGACGGTCCAAATGCAGGGGATGTCCGTCCCGGCTGCTGTCCCCATGTCCCCGCGAAGCCTCAGGCCCTCTTGCGGGGCCGTGGGCCCTGACCGGGTCACGGGTGCGTGACGCTGGAGGTCTCTGGGCGCGTGAAGCGGTACTGAGGGGAGACACCGGGTGGGCGCAGCTGAGAAGGGACGGGCGAGGAGCCTCCTGCCTCTGTGCGCTCTGCCACGCCGCCCTCCCCACGGCGCTTCCCGGTTCTCCAAATCATTTCCCTGGTATGTTCTGGTCCTTGTTTACCCTTTCAGATTCTTGCGCCTTCTCACCAGAGAAACAACGCGATATCTAAACGCGTCTGATTCATCCCACTTAACAGTTTGGTCTCACGGCGCATCCATTCAGCCAGAAACGTCTCAAGCTCGTCCTTGAGAACCCATTACAGAAAAAGCACGTCTTTTCTGTCCTTTCGTCGGTCGATGGGTGTTTAGGCTGTTCCCAGGATTCGGCTCTTACAAACTGTGCTGCTGTTATCACGAGTGGCACATACCACTGTGGCAAGATGTTTTCAGTTTTTTCTGGAAGACACCAGGAGGGAGAACAGCTGGGTCAAATGGAACCTCTAGTTTTAGTTTTTTTGAGGGATGTCCACACTGGTTTCCATAGTGATTGCAGCAGCCCACACTCCCACCGTGGAAAAGGGTTCCTTTCTTCTCACAACTGGCCAGCATTTGTTGGTTTTTGCAGCCATTCTTTCTGGAGTGAGATAGAATCTCAGTGTTATTCTAATTTGCATCTCTCGAATGACCGTGGTAGTGGTGTTGAACATTTTTTCTTATATGTATTTGCCAGTGGTACTTCCTTATCAGAGAAGTGTGTATTCATTTCAGAAACCCATTTTTTGGATTGGGTCTTTAAATTTGGAGGGTCAGATTTTTTTTAACTTTTAATATAGTCCAGACATTAGTCCTTTGTCTGAGGAATAGCAGGCAAAATTTTTTTCCACTCTGTGGGTTGTCTTCTCATTCTATCCGTGGTTTCATTTGCTGTGCAAAAGCTTAGTAACATGATGAGATCCCAGGTGTTGATTCTTTGTAATATTTCCCATAAAGTCTGGGTTTTGCTCATAAAGTCTTTGCCTACACCAATATCTTCAAGACTTCTAACTATTCTCTCTTCCAGCAGATTTCTCTTTGCATATTTGGATCTTTGATCCATTTCTATTTTAGTTTAGTAAAATTTAGTTTTAGTAAAATTGGTGAGAGATATGGGTCTAGTTTTAATTTTCAGCATGTGGAAAGCCAGTTTCCCAGCACCATTTATTAAACAGGCTATCATTCTTCCAGTGAAAATGTTTGTCCCCTTTGTCAAGGATAAGGCAGATGAGTATGTTTGGAGTTGTTTCTACATCTTTTAATCTGTTCCATTGTTCCTTGTGTTGGTTTTGTTTTGTTTTTTGCCAGTACTGTGCTGTTTTTATCATGGTAGCTTTGTAGTATAGTTTCAAATCTGGGATTGCGATACCTCCCCCCTTGCCTTTGTTGCCCAGAATTGCTTTTACTGTTCTGGGTCTCTTCTGGTTCCAAATGAATTTTAGAGCTGTTTTCTCTAATTCTGTGAGGCATGCTATCAGTATTTTGATTGCATTAAATCTGTATAACAATTTTGGAAGTAGGCCATTTTCACTATATTGGTTCTACAAGGGATATATTTCCATTTTTTGATGTCCTATTCAAATTCCTTTTCCAGAGTACTGTAGTTTTCAAAGGAAAGGTCTTTTACTTCCTTTGTTAGATTGATTTTTAAGTATTCCTCTCTCTCTCTCTCTCTCTCTCTCCCTCCCCCTCTCCCCCCTCCCCACGATCTCTCTCTGTTTCCTGTTTGCCATGCTGTGAGCAGCTCCCCTCTACCACGGCCCTCCGCCATGCTACCCTGCCTTGAAGCCAGAGACTATGGACTAAAACTACTATGTAGCCCAGGCTGGTCTTGAACTCACAGTGATCCTCCTGCCTCAGCCTCCCAAGTGCTGGGATCACAGGAATGTGCCACCATGCCTGGCTTTTCTCTTTTATAATGTGACACTGAAAGATATGGTTTCCCTAATTTCTCTCTCTCTGAGTTTGTTATTTGTGCTCAGGAAAGCTACTGATTTTTGAGTGTTGACCTTGTATCCAGCTACACTAGTGAATTTGGTTATTAAATCCAAAAGTTTTTTGGTGGCATTTTGGGGTCTTCTATATAGAGTATCATGTAATCTGAAAACAGTGATATTTAATATATTCATTTCCTAGCCTTATCTCTTCTATTTCCTTCTCTTGTCTAATTGCTCTGGCTAATGTTTCCAGGACTATATTGAAAAGGAGTAGTGATCATACATAGACATCCTTGTCTTGTTCCTGATTTTAGAGTAAAAGCTTTCAGTTTTTGATCCATTAGTATGACATTGGCAGTTGTTTTTTCATAGATGACTTTTATCAGATTGAGATAAAGACAATCTATTCCAATTTTCTTTCTTTCTTTCCTTTTTTTTTTTTTTTTTTTTTTTT
>NW_022900943.1:3491973-3504407 GCF_012274545.1 Fukomys damarensis | reverse complement strand
TTTTTTTTTTTTTTTTTTTTTTGTATTGGGGATCGAACTCAGGACCTTGAGCCTTCAAGGCAGGCAGTGGCACCACTGAGGTAAATCCCCAACCCCCCAATTTTCTATATATTTTTTTTCATGAATGGGTTTTGGACTTTGTGAAATGTTTTGTTTGTGTCTATTGACATGATTATGTGGCTTTTGTCTTTGGTTCTGTTAGCATGGTTTTTTACATTTATTGATTTCCATATGTTGAACCATCCCTGCATCCCTGGGATGAATCCTACTTGGTCATGGTGTATACTCTTGATGATTTGCTGCATTCTGCTTGCCAGTATCTTAGCATTTTTGCATCTGTGTTCATTAGGGAGATTGGCTTATAGCTCTTTTTCAGGTGGATCCTTCTCTAGTTTTGGTATCAGAGTAGTGCTTGCTTCCAGAAATGAGTTTGAGAGTATTATTTCCCTTTCAATTTCATTAAAGAGTTTGAGGAGTAGTGGCATTATATCTTTTATAAATTTCTTGTAGAATTCAGTGATGAATCTATCAGGACCTACGATTTTCTTTGTTGGCAGGTTTTTTAAATTTTGTTTTGTTTGTTTATTTTTTGTACTGGGGATTGAACTTGGGTCCTTGTGCTTGTGAGGCAGGCAGCAGCACCACTGTGCTAAATCTCTAGCCCATGTTGGTAGGTTTTTAAATGCACCTTCAATTTCATTGACTGATATTATGTTATTTAGAATTTTTTCATCTTCTTGATTCAGCTTGTTAATTCATATGTATCTAGGAATCTGTCCATTTCTTCTGTGTTTTCCATCTTATTAGAATACAGATTCTTGAAGTAGGTATTGATGATTTTCTGCAGGATCTGTTGTGATTTCACCATTTCATTCCTAATTGCATGGATTTGATTTTCTTTTCTATATTTGATAAGATTGGCTAAGATTTTGTCCATTTTATTTGATCTTTCACAGAGCCACTTTTCTATTCATTGATTCTTTGTACTGTTTTCTTAGTATTAATTGTGTTCATTTTTACTCTGATCTTTATATAATTTCCTCCCTCATAAGATCTTTGGGCTTGACTTACTCTCCTTTTTCTACTTGAGGTTCAGTACTAGATTGTTTATTTCACTCTTTTTTTCTGATGTGGAAAATCACCACTATAAATTTCTCTCACAGGACTGCTTTCATTATATCCCATAAGTTCCAATATGTTGTATTGATATTATTGTTTAATTGTAGAAACTATCTTCTTTAATTTCATCTGTGACCCATTTGTTGTTCATGAAGGTGTTATTTAATTTCTATGTGTTTATGTTTGTGATTTCTTTTGCCATTGATTTCTAATCTAATTACACTATAGTCTGATAATATGCAGGGGATGATTTAAATTATTTTGCATTTACTTAAGCATATTCTATGAGCTAGTATGTTGTCTACATTGGAGAAGGTCCCATGTGTAGCTCATAATGTGTATTTTGCTGTTGTGGGGTGAAATACTCTGTAGACTTATACTAAGTCCATTTGTTCAAAGATTTGATTTTGCTATGATATTTCTTTGTTGATTTTTTTTCTGTATTGGGGATCAAACTTAGGACCTTGCACTTGTGATATAGGTGGTGGAACCACTGAGCTAAATCCCCAGCCCTCTTTGTTAATTTGTTTTTGTACCTAGTTGATGTATCTATTTGTGACAGTGAGGTATTTAGGTTCCCCCAATTATAATTGTATTCATGCTTATTTGCTTTTTAATGTCTGTTAACATTTGATTTATTATAGTTGGGTATGCTGGTATTTGGTGCATATATATTTATGATTGTTATCTCTTCCTGTCAAATTGCTCCCTTAATAAGTGTATACTGATCTTCTTTGTCTCTTCTGGTCAGTCTTGTTTAGAAATCCACATTGTCTACAAATAGAACAGCTACCCCAACTGTTTTCTGGGTTCTTGACACATGAAGTATTGTTTTCTATCCTTTGACTTTCAGTTTATGAATATCTCTTTAGTTAAATATATTTTCAGTGTTTTTTTGTATGCAGCATTTTGTTAGATCTGTTTCTTTTGACCAATGAACAGAGACTATTTACATTGATGGTTATAACTGATGTATATTGACTTATCCTTGTCATGTTATTTTCCCATTGTTGGTTCCCTTTCTCTACTCTCAGTTTAATTGTTTACCTTTCCTGGAGAATTCATTCTGTTGAGATTCACAGAATTGTTGTATTTGTTATCTCCTTCTAGAGTATACTTCCAAACATTTTGGAGTGCTGTTTTGGTGGTCATGAATTTCTTCAAGTGATTTTTGTTATGGAAGTATCTTATTTCTCCATCAAATTTGAAAGATAGTTTTATGAAGTATGTCAATCTGGGTTGGAGGCTATTTTCTTTTAGGACTTGAAAGACTGCATTCCAAGCTCTCCTTGACTTAAGGGTTTATGCTGAGAAGTCTGCTGTTTTTTGTTTTTGTTTTTTGTTTTTTTTTTTTGAATACCAGGGATTGAACTCAGGCCCTTGCACTTGCAAGGCAGGTGGCAGAACCACTGAGCAAAATCCCCAGCCCAAGTCTGCTGTAATTTTGATGGGCATTCCTTTATATATGATTTATTTCTTTTCTCCAACAGCTTTTAAAGTTCTGTTCTTACGTTGATTTTCCAGAAACGTGACTATTATATGTCTTAGTGTAGTTTTTTTTTCTTTCATGGTTAATGTTCTATATGCCTTACTAATCTGTGTGTCAAATTCTTTTTCCATGTTTGGGTGGTTTTCTGCCATTCTGTGAAGAGGTTTTTTATGTCATTTGCACTATCTCCTGGTTTTTGGTTGATACCCATCAATCTTATGTCATTCTTCTCTGCATCACCTAGTAGTTGTTGGATTGATTTTTCATAGTCCCTTGCTTTTTAGAAGAAGTCTTTCTTTTCAGAATTACTAACCACAACATGTCTTCTAGATCTGATACTTTGTTCTCACATTTTTTGATTCTGCTGCATATAATTTCAATAGAATTTTTAGTCCCCTGGATATCTGTTTGACTCTGTTTCATCAATATGTTGGACATTCATGGTTTCCATCATTTTTCTAAGGTTCTTTCTTTTATCTGTAGCTACTCTAAATTCACTAACCATGTCCTTCATTATGGTCATCATCTCTTTAGTTATCTCTTTAGTTATCATCTCTTTAGTTATCTAATTTGATTTTTTTCTAGAGCCTCATTCATCTGCTTTATTATTTTCACTATTACCATTTCAAGGAGTTCAGGTGGGTGACATTTGAATTATTCCACCTCACTGCCTCCTGGGTTTGCCTTGGGCAAGCTGGAAGTCCAGGGTTGCATCTTGCTTCACTGCCTTCTCATTTTCTATTCTTTTTATTTTAGTTTCTGTGTTGATGCTTATAAATTGCTTATAGTAGGGCAGCTTATGGCTAATGTCATGAAAATTCTACTTTTTAGAGATGTCTTCTAGTTATAGCTGGATTTTGACTTTTGAGTCTGTTGTGAGATCTTACCTCTTCAGTTTATTGGGGATGAGAAGTTGCTGCCTATTTGGGCTAGCCCCTGGTTCTTTGGTATTGGCCTATAGTATTATTTATGACCCTCAGGCAATCTCAGTTTTGGCATAGAAGGAACAAAAACTGAGTTGAACAGTTATGACACCTTGGTAAAAGTAGCATAATCAGTAATAAAAATAGCATCAATCACAGCCTAGAAAATGACAAATTGTGATAACTATTAATTTGCCATCTTTAACTATATGAACAATATTTTTAGTTATATAGAAAAATCTAAAACAAGCTAGAAAGTTGTATATGGTAAATATCCCCTCAATAGAGTGATTTTACCCTCAGGGGAAAAAAATTTAAAAGGAGTAAGAGGAAAAAAATAGAGAAATGGAAGAAGAGAAAGAGATTAGAAGCAAGACTGAAGGACAAAGAAAGTTTATGGAAGCTGTGGGAAACTGCTGAATAAGACAGGAGAGAAAGAAAGAAGGAAAAAACAGAAAAAGGAACAGAACAACAACAAAAAAATCCTAGAAACAATGTTCCCACTCATACAAAAAGAAGAACAATCAATAAAAAGAAAAAAGAAAGGTAGAAAAAATGTCAACTTCAAGCTGTATCTCTGCTATCACTGTAAAAAGGGGTAGACAAAGTAGGCAGACAGAGCCGAGATCCATGTTGGTTGATTCCAGCAAACCTGTAGTAGTATTACACCAGGGTGTTCGATAATGCAGCAAGCCTGAGTTTTCAACTCCACTGAAATTCAGACTTATCTTGGTTTCGGGCTGTGAAGCTGGGACCTCAGTTGTTCAGCACCCAACATTCTGGGTGCCTCTTGTCAATTTGAACTCATCTTCCTGACTCAGGGTGTATCTCACAACTGTGCCTCAATCTGACACTGGGAGCCGAGATGGAGCCAACACACAGCTGCTCTGAGCCCTGGGTTCACCTAGCTCCTTTCCAAAATGGTCACTAGAAATCACCTTCTCTTGGGAAATGTTTGATTTGGAATCACTCACCAGCCACTGCAGCTACTCCATTCCACTACTCCCTTCCACTAGTGCATTTCTCTGTGGGGACCTCTGAAGTTACCCATAGTCAGTGTGCCTCTGTAGGTTTGAGCCACCTCTCACACCATGAGCTGGCATACAGGGAGAAAGCACTGTTTGCCATCTCCCGCTTTGGCATTGAGATCCCTCTCTTTACTCTCCCTATGTGCTCCAGTTCTCATTTCAGAATCTTGCTGGGTCCTGGGGACCCACTTCCTTCTTTCTTCTCTTCCCCATGTTGCTGTATTTCAGTGTCTCAACTAAATCTCAGAGAAGCTAATTTGCTGTTGCTCATCACTCTACCATCTTCCTGGAAGTCTGTCACCCTGCTCCTTTAATGGGGGCATAGAGTTATAATCACTCACACATTCATTCACCATTTATCCACAACTCACTCACTTCCCAATGAACACAGTAGAAGGATCATGATCAACTGGGATTTATTTCAGGTGGTTCACCACATGCAAATCCATAGATGTGATACACCACATTAACAGAAAGAAGAAAAAGCAATCATTACAAAAGATACAGAAAATGCATTTAGTACAATTCAACATCTTCTCCTGATAAAAACTTTCAATAAATCATGTATATTAGGAGTTTGTCTCAACATAAGAAAAGCCATTTTGGCATGCTAATTGGTGCAAAACAAGTTTTGCTCTAAAAGTGAGACAAGAATGCTTACTGTCTTCATTTTTATTCACTAGGAGTGTAAGCCACACCAATTGGGCAAGAGAAAGAAATAAAAAGTATCCAATTGGAAAGAAAGAAATTAAATTGTCCTCATTTGCAAATTACATGATCATATACATAGAAGGCCCTCAGGATTCAAACAAACATACAAAACTATTCGAACTAATAAACTAATTCAGTAAAGTTGGAGAAAAAGAAATTATTATGCAATAGTCAATAGCATTTCTCTTCACTGATGAACTATCCAAAAAAAAGAAATCACATTTACAAGAGCTATAAAATACATAACAAATAAATGTAAGCAAAGAAGTAGAAAAATATATAATTAAAAACAATAAAACATTGATGAAGAAACACAAATAAATGGAACATGTCTTATGTTCTTAAATTGCAGAAATTAATATTGTCAAAAATTAAGAAGGTATTTATGAGAGGCTAGAGGGAAAGTTGGAGTTGGGGATATGTTGATCAAAAGATACATTTCAGTTAAGTGAAAGGAAGTTAGATCTATTTTTACAATATGGTGACTATGGTTAGTAATTTATTATTTTTTGATAATCACTGAAAGTAGATTTTAAGTGTTCTCATCAGAAATACAGATAAGTTTGGGTAGTAATATACATTTTAGCTAGCTCAATTCATTTATTTCACAGTGTTACTTATTTTGAAATGTGTTATACATGATAAAATTATGCAATTTGCAATTTTTTATTTAAAAGAATTACTTATTGTAAATATGTTACTCCATCGTCTTTTGGCTTGCATAGTGTCTAATCAGAAATCTGCAGTTGTGATTCTTACAGTATTTTTCTTCTTCTACTTAAAGTTTCTTTGTTTGTTTGTTTGTTTGTTTGTTTTTGTACTGTGGATCAAACTTGGGACCTTGTGCTTGCAAGGCAGGCAGCGGAACAACTGAGCTAAATCCCAAGCCCTCTACTTTAAGATTTTATTTCTGACTTTCATCAGTTCATTTTATTGTACAGTGGACATTGCACTGGAAGTATATTATACAGTTTGAAGCTGATACATAGCTCTTAGATGATCAATTTTGTTTTTTAATTTTTTCCGCTTTGTATTTCAATTTATGTAATTTCAATGCCCTATTTCTAGCTAACTGGTAATTTTCTTGACTATGTAGATTCTACCAATGAGCCTGTGGAATAATTTTTCTCTAACAGTGTTTTTTCATTTTTAGCATTTTGTGTGATTGTTTCTTATCGTTTCTATCTTCATGTTGAAATTTCCCATCTCTTTATGCATGTTGTCTACATTTTCCACTAGAGGCTTTAATATATTAATTGTACTTATTTCACATTCTTTGTTTGATAGTTCCAACATCTGGGTTGTCTCTGAGTTTACTGATCTTGTTGCTTTACAGAGTGCTGTATTTTGCTTGTTTCTTTGTGGTAATTTTGGATTGAAAGATGGATATCTTGAGTAGTGCAGAGGTATTCATCCTGGAAAGTGGACCTGTTTCTTTCATTAGACCTTTAGTGTTGGATGTTGAATCAATTAACCAGAAGTTGAGCTCAGTTTAAATTTTATTGTCATTTGGCTGCCTTCAGGATTTCTTCAGTAAAGTTTTCACATTCTTCTACTTACTGTATGTGTAGAATAGGTATTTGCCAGAGAGTTTTCCTGATATCTGCTTCACCTTCAGCTTTGGGTCCTCCCTTCCCTGCACCTCTTAGAGGGAACACTCTGCACCTGTGTATCCTACCCCCAGCAGTAGACTGTGTGCATTGTTGCTCAGAGTTTGCCAGCCTTGTGGTAGGGGACAGAATTGGGCTCTCTGGTTCAGTCCCAGTCTTGCAGTCTGTGGTTCTATGCCACAGGCATGGAGAATTCTCATGCTGTTTCCCCTTCCCCAGTGGTACCAGTAGGAGAACTCTACAGGACCAGAACATTTTTCCATCCCTCCTATAAGAGCACCATGGTGGTCGTTGATTTTGTTCTCTCCAACTGTACAGATGTCCTTATGGTGATGGGGTTTGTTATTCTTTCTTTATTGATTTAATTGTCTTGTGTTTCAGAGAAGGGACTAGACTGAACTTGGTGCTTTCCTGAAGTGGCCATGCCCCCTGCTGCCTTTTGCTCTTTACTGCCTCCTGTATTCCTTCTGAGCCCTGAGATTGCTTGAGGAGACACCTGTATGTGTGTACAAATTCCCTTTGTGTTGGTAGCTCCTAAATATCATTCACTTTTATACTACCTCATACTCAGCTTTTAGCAGTCTAGCAAATATTTTTTCCAGAATGAAGTCTTCTGACCAAGCGTATGGCATCCCACAACTACTTCAAGGAAATGAGCACTTATGACACATCTTTCCTTGGAGGTAAGTCTTTCATTAGATTTTTGGGTTAGTTGCTTGTCCTGCAACCTTATCTCTGTGAAGCATTAAAGAAGTGATTTCTTAGATTGTACTAGTCACTTTTCCATCACTGGACAAAATACTTACACCTGCTATTTAAAGGAGAGGTTTAATTTGGTTCTCAGTTTTTGGAGGATTTAGTCCATGGTTTGTGGTCGACTCCAAGGCAGAAATGTAATGTTAAAAAGGCATGGTGAAGGAAGGGATGCTACTCAATACATGTTAGGAGAGAGAGAGAGAGAGAGAGAGAGAGGTCCCAGGTACAAGAATACATTTTTCCAGTTCATGCCTCAAATGACCTGCCTCCTCTGACTACCCACACAGTCAGTGTTATGGATTCCTCAGTTAACCCACTGAGGAATATAGCACCCCCATGATGACTTGTCTTCCAAACACATGAGACTTTGGGATAACATTTTAGATCTGTCTTAGTCACTTTCCCGTAGCCTGGATACAATACCCAACAACCACAATTTAAAGAGGGAGTTTATTTTGGCTCATGGTTTCAGTCTACGGTTGGCTGGTTCCAAGGTAAAAACAGGATGGCAGAAGGGCATTGCAGAGGAAAATGTGCTCAACCCACGGCTGTCAGGAAGCAGAGAGGGAAGGGAGCAGCCAGGGTAAGATCACACTCCTAGTAATCCACCTTCAGTCAGGCCCCACATCCTAGCCAGCATACAACTACTGAACTGACAAATTGATAAATGCACTGATGAGAATAGCATCCCCATGATCCAGTGACTTTCCACACACATGAAAAACTAGGGGGAATGTTTTAGATCTAAACCATAGCATTCCATCCCTGGCCCTCAAAATACCCATGCACATGCCATCATGCAAAATGCACCTAGTCCGTTTTGAAAAGTCACCGGAGTCTTAACAGTTTCAGCAGTTCTGAAAAGCATAAATCTAAAATCTCTTTTGAGACTTAAGGGAAACTCTTAGATGTGAACCCCTGTAAAAATCAAAACAGAAATTTAAACTTTTTCAACATACAATGGCACAGGGTAAACATTCTCATTCTAAAAAAAAGACATTAGGAAGCAGAAAGAAATCAGCCCACACAAGACTAAAACCCAGCACGGCAAGCGTTATGTCCTGTATTTCCATGTCCAGCAGCCAGGGCAAGTTCTGTTGAAATGTGAATTCTGAAGGCTTGAATGGTCTCACCCATGCAGCATTGTCAGTTGCAGCCCACATAGCCTCTACCGCGGGCTGGCTCTGCTGTGCTGTGGTTTTCTTCAGCAGATGTTTCAGATTTCTATCAGTTCCTGCAGTCACCACTGCATTTTAGTTTCACTCCTACAACTTCAGCTATCTCCCTCTCGGAGGTCCTGGCAGGGATTTTGACTCTCACAGATTTTTGCCTGGTCTCCCAGGCCTTGTCCTGAAATATGGTTGGAAGTCTCTGTGACTCTATGACTCTTGCCTTCTGCATGCCTGTAAAACCAACACTGCATAGACGATTCCAAGGTCTGCCATACACTCAAGCAGTAGCCAGGCACTCCTCGCACCATGACTGTGGTGGCCTCTTGAATGTCTGGGTGGCTGAACATGATGAAATAAATCTCAGCAGCCAATTCCCTAGGCAGCCCTTCTCCAGTAGGGAACCCAGGGGATCTCTTCTCAAAAGAAAACCTTACAGTTTTATACTACCGAGTCTGTGAAGGAGGTCTTGATGACACCTGAGATGCCTTCAAGCCGTCTCTCCTACTGTTCTGAAACAAAATACCTGGATCCTCCTTGTCACATTCACAAAGGGGCCATAATTTTTATGTCTTGGTATTAGATGGCTCTGATTTGAATGTGTTGCCTTCCTGCCAGCATGAGCCAGCACTGGTACATACACGACTGTCCAATCAGGTGGCATGGGACAATCCCACCAGGTGATATGTGCTGCCTGATGGGACAGTCATGCACATATCACCGAAGTTTCAAGCCAACAGAACATGGTAATGTTGGTGTTTTCAGCAATCAGTTGGCCAGTGCCCCAACTTCACAGTACTTAATTTCTAATGAAACTAAACTTTTCACACCGTCCTTTTGCTCCTGATTTTCTGTGTAGATCTAGTTAAAAGCAATCAGCAGTGCTCATACCTCAGCTTGAATGTTGGTCTTCTTTGAAATTTCCTCCATCGGATCAGTTGTTCCTATACCGCTAATCTGAGTCTCTGGAAAAGTCTCAGGACATGGCTTTACTGTCCACATTCCTGCCAGCATTCTAGTCTTCTGAGCTTGACCAGAACTTCCCATGTATATGTACTCTAAGACTGTTTTAGTGGCTCTCTGAACCTTTCCAAGTTCCTCCTGCAAACTAGTTCTGAAACTTTCTAGAGCACGTGGTCAGATACAGTCATAGCAAGCACCTACTCCTGGTAACCATTTTATGTACCAGTCACTTTTTGGGACAAAATACCTGACACCTACTGAAGGAAGGTTCATTTTGACTCATAGATTTCAGATTTAGTCAGTGATTGGCTGTCTCCAAAGCAGCAGTTGTGTGGTGCAAAGGTACAGTGGAGCAAAGCTGCTTGGTGCACGGCAGTCAGGAACCATTGTGTGGGGGAGGAACCAGGGGCAAGAGTAACCGTCCAGGCCATGCCTCCGCCGACCACCTGTGCTGTTGAGGCATATTCAGCACATTCGGCAGTGAGCTCCTGAGTGGGTTAGTCCACTAATGAATATAGGGCCTCTGTGATCCACACACCTTCAAGCACATGAGTCTTTTGGAGACATTTTAGGTCTTGATCATAGCATAGATCAACCACTTCCTGGTACAAAGTTGGTGGTAATGCTCTTTCCATCTCTCTATATCATTGAAAGCTTGAGACTTACACTACTCCATCCTTTAACCTTGCTTCTCATAATGTACTATAAATTAATATGATAACATATGCAATGCAAGCATCGTAGTTGATTTGTGAGGCTCTCTTCCTTCATGCTTGTGAGAATTCCCTAGTAAAATACTTCTAGATACCCACTACAACAGTGAAATTTTCCACATAGTCACTCTCTTTGGCATGGACAAGATTCCTCTCTGATGAAACTTTTCTTAGATAGAGCCTGAGTTCTATAGTGAGGCATTTTACTTAAGAGTTTATAGGTGTACTGAAGAGTGATGACTTTCTCATGTAAGCGATTTGTAGAATACATCATGTATAAACATACATAAAAATGAATACATTTTTAAGTTATCATAAACCTAGTCCTGTACCTAGATTTCTGGCTCCACTTCATTAAAATCAGAGCTGTAAAGAACTTCAAGTTTATTTCTTACCAAAGCCCCTTCTTTTGTGGTAAGAAACTGAAACCTCCATTGATGGTGACATGTCTAAGTTTATAATGAGGTTAGATCTGGGCTTTGCCTTCTGTTCCTTGAGCCCCAGAATGGGGATTTAGAAAAAGGTTTCTGAAGCTAAGAAGTCAGCTCTAGTGAGAGAATGGCAAACACATACAGCTTATTCTTTCATGAGTTAATTTTTATTTGGCTTTATGGTGTGAGAAACTAGATCAGCCCTCTCACCAGAAAGTAGTATCTCATGAAATAAGAAGCGTTCAGTGGACAGATGGCTCCAGGTATAAAAGTGTCAGGTTAGTTGTCGCTCTTGAATCTGTCCTCTTTGCATGTTGGCTGCTTCTCTTTGGGTTGTGGATATAACTGTAGGTTAGCAATTGCCCCTGAAGGCGCTGTGTCCTCACAGGTTCTTGTTCGAGGCAGTAAAGGGAGGCAGATTCCTTTGTTTCTCTCTCTTCATGTGGAAGTGAAATTCCTTTGAGAACCCTTACATCAAAGTTAAAAAAAAATATATCAAAGACTACAGCAGTATAACATGCCTCAGAAACTAATTGTTGGCAAAGGGTCTTTGGTTACCATGGTTTGTTTAGAGTTGAACTCTAAATGGTGTAGATCAGTTATCATCCAGGCCTCGCAGATGGTGGAAGAGCTCACCTCTCCTATACACGTATTTCCTTGCTTTTCTACACTAAATACAGAAACATTAATAATTATCGTGTATAGCCAACTATGCCTGATGAAATAAAGGAGAAATAATTAGATTTGGAAAAATGAATACTTATTCCACTAAATTAATAAAATATTTGTAGTTATTCATTTGGAGGTGGTCTTTTACTATAGCATAGTTCCAGAAACTGCCTGATATCTTCACACTGAGTACTGTGTAAAGCAAGGAAAGTCAAGTGATAAAGTAAAGCTTACATTTACAATTTGACCATATTATCTGATGTGTTTTTCATGCCTTCAAATAAAGACAGAGAAATGAGAGAGGGAAAAGTAAGGTAAAAGGGGTAAAAGGATGTCTACTAATTTTATGAGGATTAGTTTATTTATTTATTAT
This sequence comes from Fukomys damarensis, assembly GCF_012274545.1. Lineage (NCBI taxonomy): Eukaryota > Metazoa > Chordata > Mammalia > Rodentia > Bathyergidae > Fukomys > Fukomys damarensis. The sequence continues at coordinate 3,492,453 of NW_022900943.1, read as the reverse complement.
TTATTGGTACTGAGGCCTGAATCCAAGGACCCTGAACATGGTAGACAGAGGCTATACTACTGAGCTATACCACTAGCCCTTTTCAGTTTTTTATTTTCATACAGACTAGTTTCATTCAGTAGCCCAGGCTGGCCTGGAACATGTGATCTTCCTGCCTCATCCTCCTAAGTAGCTGGAAGTAGTCATGTGTCACCGCATCTAGCTCACTAGCAAGTCTTTATTTCTTAGGTATTATTTTAATAAAGGTTGTTAAGAAAGAATCTGATTTATTCTGTCAGTGTTTATTTTCACAACTTTCAATAAGAGTAAGATGAGTAGACTTATTAAAATGCTGTTCAAGAAAAACATGAGTAGAAATGAAGATACCATAGGCAAAGGTATTGAATGGAGGAGGAATTTCTCCACTTCCTACTTTTTTCATAGAGGGCTGCTCTCCCTCCCTCCCTCTCTCTCTCTCTCTCTCTCTCTCTCTCTTTCTAT
>NW_022900943.1:3463417-3491957 GCF_012274545.1 Fukomys damarensis | reverse complement strand
TTTGTACCAGAGATCGAACTTAGGTCCTTGTGTTTGCAAGGTAGGTAGTGACACCACTTAGCTAAATCCCCAGCCCTAACATTTCCCAGAACTTCAAATGTAGCCTATATTATTGTCACACCTAAGTTTAAATTCAGACCCCACCCTTACTCCTTGTGATCTTCAAGTTTGTTTATTTATTTATTTTTTTGTCAGGAGATTCTTCCTCTACGTTTCCATGAGCATCAGGTTCATGCAGCCATGAGTGGCTCTTTCCTTCTTTTCCTTTCAATTGGTCAAAACTATGTCACCTTGGCTACAGTAGTTCAATCAGTAATAACAATAGCATCAGACACAGACTAGAAAATGACAAAGTGTAATAACTAATAACTTGCCACCTTCCACCCTGGATACAAGATTTATAATTACATAACAAAATCTAAGACAAACCAGAAAACTATATACAGTGTATGTCTTCTCAATAGTGACTTCAAGGGAAAAATTTTAAATGGAGAAGAGGAAAAAATAGAGAAATGATAGAAGAAAAAGAGATTAGAAGCAAGGCTGGAGGACAAAGGAAGATTACCCAAGCCTTTGGAAATTTATGAAGAAGACAGGAGTGAAGTAAAGAATGAGAAAACAAAACAAACAAAAAACTAAAAGCAAAATTCACTCTCAGCAGCAAAACAAAACAAAACAAAAACCAGAAACCAAAATGAAAGACCAAAAACGAAGAAAGAGAAATTATTCCGAGGGGCCGGGATTTAGCTCAGTGGTTCCACCACCTGCCTCACAAATGCAAGAACCCAAGTTCGATTCCTAGTACAAAAAAAATTACTCTGTGATTTCAAGCCTATGGTTATCTTCTGGAGTCTGTAGTTTTTTGGCAGTGTCCAATTGAAGATGTGACTCTGCTCTTGCTGATAGAGAAGGGAGACAGTCAGAGCCCAGATCTGTGCTGGATATTCCCAGTGAGCTGGCAGTAGGATTAGGGCAGAGTGCTGGTCTGGAATCTTCAAATCCACAGAAATTCAGGCTGAACATGGCCTCTGGTCATGGCCTTGGTGCCTGAGACATTTTAGCTATAACACTCTGGGTGTCTCTCGCCAGCCTGACCACAGCTCCCTGACCGTGGACGTCTTCTGTGGCTGTCCCTTACCCAGTCACTGTGGGATTTCAACCCTGGGATCCTTGAGATGAAGCCAGCCCATGGCTGCTCTGAGTCCCAGGTTCAGTTGGCCCCTCCCTAAAATGGGGTCTAATCCAGCACTCTTTCCAGGCGATATGGCAGATGCTTGGACTGGAGTCACTCACCAGCTGTTGCAGCATCCACTGCTCTGTTCCTCTGGTGCATTTCTCCCTGAAGGCCTCTAGGGTCACCTGCTTTCAGTGGGTCTCTAAATTTGATCTTCCTTTCTCTGGTCATGAGCCAGGAGCTGGAGAGAAAGTGAAAATTGCTCTTTCCTTTTTTCCGCATTGTAGTTTGACTCTTGAATTTCCCTGTGGGCTCCAGTTTCCCCAGAACCTTCCTGGGTCCCAGGGATCCACCTCCCTGCTTTTCTTCTCCAAGTTGTTATTTTCCAATGTCTAGATTCAACATCTTGGAGAGGCTGATCTGTTCCCACCTACTGCTTTGCCATCTTCCCAGAAGGCTCTTTGTCCACGCTTTTGTGACACACACTAGAGTGCTAGCCTTGGCAGCCGGGTGGACGTCTGGGCTCCAGCAGGCTGAGCCTCCCAGTGCTGCCACTCTCGAGGCTTTTTCTGCAGAAACGAGTGCTGGGTACCTTAGCTTCTTTAGGAATAGTGGGATGGTCTTGCCTCGATAACATTTTTTAAAATAGAAAAAATTGTCTTCAACATTAAAATCTGTGTTTTAAAAGATACTATAAAAAGTGAACAGATAAAATACATGATAGAAAAATTTGTAAAACATTTATGTGATATAAGGATTTGTGTTCAGAATATAAAAACATCTCTTAGATCAATGTTAAAACACAAACAACCCAATTTTTAAAAAATTAGTAAAAGATGTGAATATTTTTCCAAAGAAAATAATAAATGGCAATAAGTACATGAAATGATATTCAACAGTATAAATCATACAGAAATCCAAACCAAATCACACAGTATGACTACTTTACTAGGAGAGTGACAGCGGACTATAATAAATGTGGTGAGGGTATGAGAAGTCGGCACACTCTTCCCTTGCTGGTAGGTATGGAAATAAGTGCATCCACTTTGGAAAACATCTGATAGTTCATAAAAATTTTAAACATAGGGCCGGGGATTTAACTCAGTGGTTCTACCGCCTGCCTTGCAAGCACAAGAACCTGAGTTCGATTCCTGGTACAAAAAAAATTTTTTAAAAAACATAGATCTACCATATGACATAGCATTCTACCTCTAAGATTAGGAATTGAGTCCACAAACACTGTTTTCCATTTTTTATTCATACATGCTTATGATACATAATAACTGCACTCATCACACAGAATTAGAACATCTACATATTGCATCTTAATCCTCATCCTTTTAATGCTTTTCCCCCTTTCCTCCCTCCCAACCTCCTCATCCTCAGATCTCCTTCCCATCTCCACAAAATATCTCCCTGGTTCTTCTCATCTATCTTTTATTTTGCTATTTTAAACTGTTTGTATTTTGGGTTTTTCATATAAAAGAAACAATATATGATTTAATCTTCTGTGTCTGATTCACCTCACTTAGCATTATGGTTCAAGGTGCACCCATTTTCCTACAAATGACTCAAATGTACCCTTTTCCATGGCCCAGCTGTACTCTATCATCTATAACTATAGCTATGATTTCCTTTAGCCCCTTACCTTGCAATGGGCGCATCAGCTGCTCCCGAGACTGAGCTACTGTGTTGCAGATCTGGTGGTATGAAACACGAGCACCCATGTGTCACTGTAATACAATGCCTGAGAGACTTTTAGCGAGGACACCAGAAGACGTGGAGCTGTCAAATGGCATCTCTATTTGTAGTTTTCTGAGGAATCTCCATACTGATTTCCATAGTGATCGCACTAGTTTGCTTTCTCACCATCACTATACAAGGGTTCCTTTTTTCCCAATACCTTGCCAGCATTTGTTGTTTTTTGAGTTTTTGATGATAGCCACTTTTTTTTTCTGGAGTAAAATGGAATATCCATGTTGTTTTGATTTTCATGTCTCGTATTGACCAAAGATGCCAAAAATTTTTTCATGTGCCCATTGGACATTTGTAGTTCTTCTTTAGAGAAATGTGTTTTCTCTATTGCCCATTTTGTGAAGGAGCCTTCTGTTTTGGGGTAAGTCTAATTTTTTGAATCTTTTATATCAAAGATGCCAAAAATTTTTTCATGTGCCCATTGGACATTTGTAGTTCTTCTTTAGAGAAATGTATTTTCTCTATTGCCCATTTTTTGAAGGAGCCTTCTATTTTGGGGTAAGTCTAATTTTTTGAATCTTTTATAGCCAGGCGTGGTGGCACACGCCTATAATCCCAGCACTTGGGAGGCTGAGGCAGGAGGATCACTGTGAGTTGAGACCAGCCTGGGCTACATAGTGAGTTCCAGGTCAGTCTCAACTACATAGTGAGACTCTGTCTCAAAAAAAAAAATCTTTTACATACAGTATTCTAAATATTAGTCCTCTGATGAGTAGCTGGTAAAACATTTTCCCCTTCTGTAGGTTATTACTTCACTCTTGGCTGTTTCCTCTGTGTGTAGAAGTTTTAAAATTTGATATAGTCCCATTTGTTGATTGTTGATATTATTTCTTGTGCAGTTCTGTTCTGTTTAGAAAGACCTTGCCTAAGCATATGGCTTCAAGAGTTTACTGTTTTAATTCCCAGCAGACATCAGCCTGGGCTACATAGTGAGTTCCAGGTCAGTCTCAACTACATAGTGAGACTCTGTCTCAAAAAAAAAAAATCTTTTACATACAGTATTCTAAATATTAGTCCTCTGACGAGTAGCTGGTAAAACATTTTCCCCTTCTGTAGGTTATTACTTCACTCTTGGCTGTTTCCTCTGTGTGTAGAAGTTTTAAAATTTGATATAGTCCCATTTTACATAGTGAGTTCCAGGTCAGTCTCAACTACATAGTGAGACTCTGTCTCAAAAAAAAAAAATCTTTTACATACAGTATTCTAAATATTAGTCCTCTGACGAGTAGCTGGTAAAACATTTTCCCCTTCTGTAGGTTATTACTTCACTCTTGGCTGTTTCCTCTGTGTGTAGAAGTTTTAAAATTTGATATAGTCCCATTTGTTGATTGTTGATATTATTTCTTGTGCAGTTCTGTTCTGTTTAGAAAGAACTTGCCTAAGCATATGCCTTCAAGAGTTTACTGTTTTAATTCCCAGCAGACTCCATGTTTCTGTTTTTCTAATATTCTTTGGTCCATTTTGATTTGCCTTTAGTACAGAGTGAGAAACACAGGTGTGGCTTCACACTTCTGCATGTGGAGAAGCATTTTTCCTGGCACCATTGGTGGGAGAGATATGCTCCCCATGGTGTGTTTCGACCCCTGTGTCAAGGGCCAGATGCCCTAGGAGACTGCGTCACATCCTCAGTTCTGTTCCACTGTCCTACGTGTCTCCTGTGCCAGTACCATGCTGCCTTTGTCACTGCAGCCTTGTAAATCCAAGACTGTGAAGCCTCCTGCTTTGCTCTGGCTGCCTCAGATGGTTTTCAATGTCCTGGGTCTCTTCTGATTCCATATAAATTTTATGATCATTTTTTCTGTTTCTGTGAATAGTGTTATTTCTATTTTGATTGGGATTGCCTTAAATCTGTATATCATTTTTGGTAATATGGCCATTTTGACAATAAAAACTTGTGCATAAATGTACATAGCAGCATTGTTTGCAACGGTCCAAAAGTGTAAACAATTCAAATGTGCATCAGTTACATTTGATTAAGCAAAATGTTGTAAATCTATAAAATGGAATATTATTTAGCAGCTAATAGGAATGAATTAGCGATACATGGTACCCAATGGATAATCCTGGAAAACATTATAAGGACCAGGGATTTAGCTAAGTGGTTCCACCTCCTGCCTTGCAATTGCAAGGACCCCAGTTCCATCCCGGGTACCAAACAAACAAACAAAAAATTATGAAAAAATTCAAAAAGGGTCCCTTATTCTATGATCCCACTTAGTAGAATTATCCAAATGCATAGAGAAACAAACTAGTTTTTTATTCTATGATCCCACTTAGTAGAATTATCCAAATGCATAGAGAAACAAACTAGTTTGGTGGTTGGCCAAGGCAAGGGCGAGGGGGAAACGGGGTGTGACTGCTTCTGGGTAGGAGATTTCTTTGTGAGTGATGAAAATATTCTGAGATTAGATTGTTAGGTATTAGTGATGTTTGTATAGTTATGTAAATACATAAAAACCACTAAACCACACATTGTAAGAGGTTGGATTTTATGATCTGTGAGTTACATATCAATACACTGTTTTAAAAAGTTTAAGGCATGGTTTCCTTAACTTCTGGGGCAGTGGAATTTGTTCTTCCATAAGACTAGACCTTAAGCAGTGCTTCTACTCCACGAATTCCCTGGGCTCGCTTTGAGGCTCCTATGTACTTCATGAGCCCGAGTCAGAAAAGTCGAGAAAAATTTAATTTTGTCAATCAGTAGCAGTGTCTTTACACTCCTCAGTGAAATACACTCTACTATTAAGCTGGAGCAGTGTACAGTAGAGTTGAATATCTGAGCCCCCTTTCTTATGCTAGGAAGGAAACACAGGCCTCATGCAATGTTAGGCAAGTGCTCTACCACTGAGCTACATCCCCAGCCTCCAAGAATTTGCTGTGTTGATTGCATTTGGAATTTGGGGCTTTTGAAATAGTCAAGGTCCCTAGATGGGATATCTGGGAAAATTAAGAGACTGAGATGTGAGACTGTTTGCATAAAAATCTGGCCTGTTCTGAAATCTTTATTTTGATCATTAAAACTGCACACTGTTTCATTCCCCTTCCTCTAAAGAAGTCTCTTTCAAGATATGTGGTATTTAATGGCTCAAAGAAACATTATAGAAAAGTCTTTCTTCAAGTTGATTTTTAAAACAAAATCTTAAATTTTCTCTTTTCCTCTAAACTATTTGTCCACCAGGGAATTTAGGGGCAAAGTTTAATTATGTGCATTTCTTTCTCGACATGTTCCTGGAACCCTTAGCTCTCTGTTTAGCCATGTCTGCTGCAATAACAGAGAATATAATCTCACAGTTTTTCTGCTGAACAAATACAATTTGAGTCTGAAATGAATGACTCTTCACACCATCAGGTACATGTGAGAAGGCCGTAACCTAAACCGTGAACCACGAACCTGTTTCTAATGTGCACTGGAACCCTAATTTCTGTTTTGGTCTTCCGAGCCCTGTTGCTAAATCCCTTTCTACATTAAAACACTAACCACACTCTCCACTTCCTTGACAGACTGAAAGACGGTAGAGAATAGCAACTCTGCTTGGATATCATGTCTTCCCTTATACATAGAGCAGCCGCACACAATGATGGTCAGTAATGATTGAAACATGGCACTACATCTAACTTCCTCTGTATGAATTGAATTAATTGGTTTATTAGGTGAAAAATAGCCATGTGGATTAAAGCTAATTAAGAATTTGATTATTAATTGCCAACAAGGGAGGATGAAAAACAATGAGTAAGTTAAATAAAGGATAGACTTGTGGTCCAGGCAAACTCCAGGCCATCTCCTCCACATGCAGAGCAATGATACGAATTACGAGTTGGCTGGGTGCAGCTCACTAGTACAGTGTTGGCCTAGCATGTGCAAGCCTGCAGTTCAATCCACTGAAAAAAATGACGGCAGCAAGTATGGAGTCCGAGAAGCACAATACAGCCTATGTTTTCTGGCGTCCATGAATGTTTCCAGTAATATGAACTCCTCTTAGAAAATCCAGGCAAAAAACAAAACAAAACAAAGAGAACATATTAAAAACTCTCAAAGAAGAAAGATATAGGAAAGATACTATATGTAAACAATACACTAATTGACTTGTTCTGCTTTAAAAAAAGGGAAAGGGGGCCGGGGATGTAGCTCAGTGGTTTTAGTGTCTGCCTCGCAAGTGCAAGGTCCTGAGTTTGATCCCCGGTGTCAAAAAATAAATAAATTTTAAAAATTTAAAAAGGGAAAGGAATAATATGTTTTATTATATACTTCTATATTGATCATTTATTCATTCTGTGCATTCATCTACCAACATATCTACTTAATCATTCATTAAATTTGTTGAATATTTTATGTAGATTTTCTTATTTTTTACGTGATGTCATGTCTTAAAGATGTCAGCATTTTAATAAATATGCACTGTATTTTTTTCAAAGTTATTTGATATTCATTATGTGCTATGCAATGTGCTAAGTGTTTCACTTGAATAATTGCCTTTAATCCTAACAACTTCATATAGGGCCAGGGATTTAGCTCAGTGGTTCTGCCACCTGCCTCGCAAGCACAAGGTCCCCAGTTCGATCCCCGGTACCTCCCCCCACAAAAACCCTACAGATAAAGACACCAAAATTTAGAGATGTTAAGTAATTTGCCCCTGGGCGTGACTCTGGAACTGGTAGAACTGGGATTCATTCATTAGCAGTCTGTCCCCAAGCCCAAGTCTTGGGCTTGGTCATTTCCTTGTATCACCTTCCCATACATCTTGGTAATGACGGTACCATACTCACTGCTTGGATGTAATATGATCCGTGTAAGTATTTCCCTATTTTGAGATATCTGGATTGTTTCTTTGGCCATTAGGTAAATATTGCTGTAGTGAGAAACTTGAATAAATATATGTATTGCATAACATAATATTTGTTATACATACTTTTTTACTTCTCTGGTTATTTCTTGGCCCTTTATATATCTCTTTTGGAGAAGTTTCTATTTAGATGCTTTTCCCATTTAAAAACTGGTAAATGTGTCTCTTTATTATTGAATTGTAAAAGTTCTTTATATATTTCACATATAAGTCTCTTATCAACTATATGGGTTGCAAATATTTTCTTCCATCTATGAATTGTCTTTGTATTTTCTTAATAATGTTCTTTGAAGTAGTTATAAGATTTTTATAATTTTTATATTGCTTTTAGAACTTTGATCCATTTTGGGTCACTTTTATCTTTTGCTGAAAAGGCTTCCCTTTATTGCATGGTCTTGGTGTTCTTGTCTAAAATGAATGTGCCATTGTTACGTGGGTTCATTTCTGGGCTCTCCATTCTGTTTCATTCTTTACCCTCATGTCTGTACTATCATCTTATTTGTGGGTTCATTTCTGGGCTCTCCATTCTATTTCATTCTTTACCCTCGTGTCTGTACTACATCATCTTATTTATTAGTACTTGTAGTAAGTTTTAAAATCACAAAGGGAGCCTACATAGGAACAATACACATACTCACATGCACACAAAGTGACTCTGTTAACTGTTTTTCTTTTCTTCACAGTCGTTTTTTGGCTATTTTGGATTTTGGCCACTTGCATTTCTCCAATGAATGTCAGGATCAGCTTGTCAGTTTATAGAAAGAAGCCAGCTGTATTATGGTAGGTGTGGTTCTGAATCACACCTGTCAGATTATTTTGGGAGAAAGTTGCCATGCGAACACTATTAAGTTTTCCAATCCATGAACATAGACTATTTTGCTTATTAGGTCACCCTACTGTTTTATTGTTCTTAGAGTATAAATTTTATAATTTAGAGTTAATTTATTCTCACATATTTTATTCTTTTGATACTAATGTAAATGGAATTTTTTCTTAAATTTCTCTTTTGGATTGCTTATTGCAAGTATACAGAAATACTATCGTCATACATTTTTCATAGATGGCCTTTATCAGGTTGGATTCTCTTCTAAGTTCATTGTTTTTTATAATGAATGAGTAAAATGTGAAATGCTTTTTATGCATGTAATGAGATGATCATAAAGCTTTATTTTTATTCTAATAATATATTAATTTATTTTCAAACATTAAACCAACCTTGGATTCCTGCAATAAACCCACTTGGTTGTGGAATATAATTCTTTTTATATATTGTTGGGCTCAGTTTGATAATATTCTGTTTGAAAATTTTGTGTCTATACTATTAAGAAATACTGGTCTGGAGTTTCCTTTTTCTGTAATATCTTTCTCTGGTTTTGTTATCAAGGTAACACTGGCTTCATGGAATAAATTGGAAAATATCTCCTTTTCTTCTGATTTTTGGAAGAACTCAGAAAGAATTTGTGTCAGTTCTTTCTAAATTGGTAGAGTTCATTTATGAAGCCATTTGATTATTTCCGTAAATTATCTATCCAGAAGTAGAATTGGTGGGTCAAAGACCTAAATGTTCCCAGAACCATTGTACAAAATGCCAGGATGCCTTCTGGGGTGGGGTGGGGTGGGGTGGGGGTGCCCCTTCATGTTCCCACTGGCAATGCATAAGCTATTGTATAGTTTTCTTCACAGTGGGATCTTAATAAATGTGTGTTAAATGAATTTTCTTAGTGACCTGTTTTTCCCAACACTGAAAAACAACATTCATTATTATGTCAGTGAAATAACTGTTCTTAGCCTCAGTATTCATACTTTAAAATAAAAGATTATACCTATTACTTGGTGGAGTTGAAATTTTATGGGTTTGCTATGTTGATTCCAGTCACTTTCATCCACGATGAACCTTGTACTTCCAAGTCCAGAGCATTATAGCCTTCAGCAAATGGTTATGGTCCATGCGTGCCTAATATAATTTGGAGTCCTTGCACTACAGTGCAGCTTTCCTTGGGCACAAACTAGCTCGGTTTGTTTTGCTGTTGCCATTATCAAAAAGTAATGAAGTGGGCCAGGGATTAGCTCAGTGGCACCACATCTGCCTCATAAGTGCAAGGTCCTAAATTCAATCCCCAGTACAAAAAAACAAAACAAAACAAAAAAAACCCCAAAGAATACTAATAAAAGTACTTGGTGGATTCATGTATTATGGCTGTCATAAATAAAAGATTTTCATCCCAGCCCTTCTCAAGTATTCTGAATTCATTTTCCATATTGATAAATGTATGCATCCATTACTATTTAATTCTAATTTTGATTGTATACTGAAAATTTATGATGAATTGAGAGACACATTAAACATGGACCCTAATTGTATTTTCTTGGTTTTTTTGTATGTGTGTTTTGTTTTTGGTACCAGGGATCGAACTCGGGTCTTTGCACTTGCGAGGCAGGCAGTGGAGCCCCTGAGCTAAATTGCGGGCCCTTGTGGACCCTGTTGTAGAATGTACAAAAAGAGAGTTCTGTCCTGACTGAGGAAGGCCCTCTCTTCGTAAAGGCTCTGGAACTTGTCCCCCCATGTCTACTTGGGAGTAAGGTTCATTTGAAGTCTGCTGGATCCAGGGCGATGTTTTTCTTCTGTGTTTTCTGTTTTAGTGGTAAAGAGAAGACCTCATCATTGTGTTGGATAATAGTTCTTACACGTTAATTCCAGTGCAGGTTTAGGCAGCCAGTGAAATATATTCCTCAGTCACTTTGGTTCAGAAGCTTGTGTTACTTAAAATGGCATTCCAGGCGCTGGCCATTGCACGCCTTGCTGCATTACATTTGAACATTTTATTTTCCTTCTTCTCTTCTAGTTCCTTTCACTTTGGTGTTGTTCATTGCCCTGCTGGCCCACTCCTTTCTCTATTTAAGAGTTTGCTGGCTTTGTATCTGATCTTATCTTCGGTGCCACTGCCTTCCCACCTCTTGTGAGCTGATTTAATATTCACGGTGACATTATCTCTTGTGAGTGAATTCACATCCTACTTAGAGCAAGATGTGGTACCGATTGTACAAGAAACACTGCCAGTCTAAGGGGTGCAAAAGGTAAAACTCTGGATTTATTTTTTCTTGTGACTAGTTTCCTACCTATTTTATCCCATTCCTATGGTGTGTGTGTGTGTGTGTGTGTGTGTGTGTGTGTGTGTGTGTGTGTGTTTTAAAGTCCCTTCAGTTTTATAGGAATTTATTAAACATATACAGTTTTCCCTGACTTTATTGTTTTTAACTTTTAGAACTAGAGGTAAAATGATTTTATATTTATTTTGAAGCCTAACCGTTTTTGAAGCCCACGGCTCTGTCTGGCTCGCACTGACACTGGCAACAGGAGCCCGAGGCCTCACGCCCCAGGAAGGCTCCCAGCGCATTACAGAAGTACTCAGAGGGTGGCACTTCCCATTTCTTAGCTAAGTTGTTTTGCTTGGAAGAAAGAGAAGCTGACTGCTCAAACAGTAAATGGAATTTACTGGAAAGATGTGGGAATATCTGAGAAAGCCCAAAGGAAGCTGGCTGCCAGGGACCGAAAGCCGACCCTGGAGGACCACCCAGCCCTTCGGCGGCCTGTCTGCCCCCGTCCGAGCTCTGCTTCTCTGCCCTTCCTGGGCCCGTGTGTCTGTCGGGCTGGCTGGGGGCCCGCAGAGGAGGCTTTCCCGGTGCTCCTGAATTCACACCATCTCTTGCCTGTTCCGTGAGCGTAATTAAGTGTTCGAGTTGCAACACCGTCCATCCCCAGTGCAGCCGTCTGTGACAGTAACAGAGCTCCCGAGCTGTGGCTGGCCCAGGGTGGCTGTCAGCAAAAGGTGTCCTGTGGGCTAGATGCACACCCACTCAGCGCGCTTCCTAGGCTGGTCCTGGGATTACAGAAAATTACCATTTCACAGACAATGAGCTGTATCTGGTCCCCTTCAGACGTGTGCAAGGTTGGAGCTTCTCATCAGTATGGTCGTGTTTGTTCTCCCAACTGCCTTTCATCTGTCACGTTCATACTTACCCACGTGGTCTCTTGGGCCCATCCTTTTATCCATTATGCTCCCCTTCCACATATAAGGGAAACTGTAAATCATTTGTGAAATTTTCTGATTCATTCATTTCTGGATAGTGATGAGTAGAAGGCATGGAACTGCTCTAGTGAGGCTCAGTTTCATGCTCTTCAAAGTTGATCTGGGTATTATTTCGCCAGTAAGCATCCTTAATGTTCTCAATAATACCAGCTGTTGTGATTTTCTTACTAAGATGGTGTTTAGTGAATTGCATTCTCTGGCTCGTTACAGTGCATCTGCGTGACAATGGAAATTTTCTATAACTGTAAAACTGAGTATGCATTTTGAGATAATGCTTCTAAACACGTGTGTTTACAATCTGGTGGCAACAAAGTTCTATGTCTCTATGTAATATGTTGCTAGAACAATGTTTCATCTTCATGGGTTTATTAATCTTTTATTAATTGAGACATTACAAGGAACATTACAGTATTTGGGCTAAAAAGAGGTGGAAAACTGTTCCATAAACAAATAAAGAAGAGCCTTTATGGTAAGAGCATGATAGGAAACCAATATTGGAGGGCAAAATAGGAGACCTTCAAAGAGAAGGAGTCCAGCACCCTGAAGAAAAGGTTTCTGGCATTGTCAGTTTAAGTGGCCTAGACCAGGTAGACAGAGAGGAGCTAATTTTTCATTATTTCAACAGACCTATTTTGCTATTCAAATTTCCAGTTCTGGCTATTGTCACATTCTCCTCTTCCGAAGCACTGACTAGTTATTCTCCCCACAGTTTGCAGGTTCTGTTCATGGGAGCACAGTGGAGAAACAGGCTCTCCTGTAATCTCAGGACCTAGGGCAAGACGACAGTCGGAGAGCCGTACAGCCTATGTCTGAGTATTTAAAGTTATGTACCGAACTTTTAAAACTTCAACGTTTCCATTTCCAGTGTATTTCACAGATAAAACTTATGTAAAACTTACTGTAATTTTCATGAAACCATTTTTAATTGTGTCTTCTGTAGTTTTTGGTGTGTGCCTGGTTGACAGGGTACTCACTGTCACACGTCACACATGTGGTATCTAGGCCTTGGGTAAGAATTAAGACCAGGGCCGGGGATGTCACCCAGCAGTGCAGCCACCTGCCTCACAAGTGCAAGGTCCTGAGTTCAATCCTCGGTACAAAAAAAAAAAAAAAATGAAAAAAAAAAAAAAAAAATAAGACTAACACAAACTATTTAATTTTACAAAACTTTCTTCAATGTTAGGTGCAACCGTGGCCAATAGGGTGTGCTGTGTTTGCGGCTCTCCCTAGAACTGTGTGGCACCACGAAGTGACTCAGGGGAAGGCAGTGTCTTGGTGCCTGGCATTGGTGGATCAGGACGCTTCCCATGAAACAACCTATTAAATTCATGCTACCTCAAATGGGTTTGGCAATTCAATTAATTTGCCTTTTCTCTTAAGCAATTTCGCCTCTCAAGTCCTTCCCATGTTCTGAAGCAGAGCCTCGCTGGGAAGTCACAGTGGCACAAAACCCCAGCCTACGTGGGGTTCGAACATGGTCATCTTTGTTTCAGAGATGTAAGGAAAGAGATGTAGATAAGCATCCCGGGCTTGCGTGGTATCAGTCCTCGGGAGGTGGGGTATTTACAGCTTCGGGCTGGGCAGAGTCAGTGCTGAGAGCAGGATTTCCAGTGACAATACTACCCCAGGATTTTTTTTCCTGGTACTGGAGATTTAACCTAGCAGAGATGATGAATCCTTTAGAGCTTTCAGTTACACAAGCACTCACTGTGGCACATGTGCCACAAGTTGGCACCACTGACCTAGGGCCTTGCATGTGCCAGGCAAGCACTCTGCCACTGAGCTATATCCCCCTCTGTGGCCCCGCTCCTGAGTTCTTGAAGTGTGTGTGCATGTGTGTGTGATCTGTAACGTGGGAAGCAGTACAGGGACTTCTCTTGCCCAAGCAGCAAAACACATAGAGGTAGCTTTCACGTTTCCCAAAGTAGAAAGGAAGCTTAATAAAGGCACCAGCTTCTCTGTGCCAAGACCAGGATGGTGCTGGGTCCACAGATGTTTATGGAGTGAATGCACTGCCAAGTGGTACTGAACAATCCTTTCCCCTCCCAAGTGTTAACCAAAAGCTGGATGGCAGCCCCTCAGCTGGGAATGTTGTGCAAGGGTTGAGGCTTACTTCACCCTGCTTAAAGTAATGCTTGTTAAACGCCATCCTCCCAGGGAGACTCTTGATTTTATTAAGACTGTAACGATGAGTGTCTGGGCACTTCACTAAATGTGACGCTTCCTTGATGGGCCCAGGCATCACAGAGCATAGCCCCTGTGTGTGTGGAGCTGTGACCAGGCTGACACATTAGAGAGGCTGGAAACGTGCTGCAGGAGCCTTGGAAGGGGCTGCCTGAAAGGTGCCCAGGAGCATTTGCCCAGCATGTGTAAGTGCAAAGTGGCTCAGTGGTTCCCTGCAGGGACAGCTGTATTGTTTTTAATTGTCTATTTTAATAGCCCAGAATAAAATACTCTTCTGTTTTATTTGATCCACATCCCCTAGTGGGATTTCTCTCTGCCTTCTTTTCACCACTGCGACAGTTTCCTAGTTGGATGTGTCGTTCTTTGGACAGGGCCTCTTGATTATCAATGGCAGTGACTTCTTCTCTATCTACTGAAATTCAGTCCTAGTGGTCCCTGACCTATGGATCATTTGCTAAACAGGATTGGGTTCTGGTAATCTGAGATGAATCAAAGAAATTCCATGAAATAGCAAATAACACTAACAACAAAATCAAGCACAGGTTTGGTTTAATGGGCTAAACAAATCTGGATTGATTTCTTTTTTCAAATATTCATCATAGCAATCATAGGCATCCAGTTTAACCCTAGTCTAACCATATCAACCTTCAAGATGTGGATAATTTAACAAACACAGGACCATCTTAGAATGATCTCTGGTGGGAAAATTTTCTGCCTTGAGTGTTTGCATGATAGAGAATGATAATAATGAAACGCAATCAGAGATTGGAGGCCAATGTGAGTCTTGGTGCTCAGTCTACCCCTGCATGCCTATGTGTCCTTTGTCAAATCATGTAGCTCCACCTCTGAAATCAGACAAAGGTACAGCCCTGCTTCTAGCTCTCAAAACACCCTTGGCTTGACACAATTGCTGTACAGTAACCCTCGAGTTGCTACCAGCCTGACATACAAACAACTTGGATTTCAACTGGAATTTTAGTTTTAAGTTATAACCAGCATCTTGAGTCACAACCCAGATGTGGCTGCTTGTGTATCCAGATGGTCTCAGACACAGATCTAACCCTTAAAGAGCTCTGGAAGGAACAGGACAGTGTCCTTTCCTGTGTGGGGCTCACTGAGAAATCCTGGGCCAGTATCTAAAGACGCTGAGATCTGCGTGGAAGAAAGTGTGGCCTATACTTATACAGAAGAGAGACTCTGAAGGCAGTTGACCAACTTGAGTTACAACCAGACCTTGGGAATGAATGGCGTTTGTAAGTCAAGAGTCCACTGTTTTCAAAGTAGATCTTATGTCTGCTCTGCATAGCCTTTTATAGATGTACTCCTTTACGTACACATCATATATGAACATGTGTGAACATCACATACATGTGTTCATTTACTTAGTATTTAGGATGGCTGTACTAAAGAATTATATCCTGTGATTCACGTTGTCATTGGAACCTGATTAAGAAATGGATAGGGAGGAAGAGGTAAGCTGTGTATTATGTGTTGGTGGATGAACTGTATTTTCTGCAAATATGTTATCCATACCGAGCTTTTCTGTTCACACAGAAGGCCTCCTTGGAGCAACAAAGTCAGGAAGCAGTAAACAAGACTGAAATCAGTGGAGTCCCTAGAACCAGCCCTTTTCTGCTGCTTTCTCCTTTGCAGATCTTTCCTCTAGTGCCCAAGGCCCTCGAGCTGCTTTTCTTTGCAATCAGTTGTCCCCACCCCACCAGCCAGGCCTAAAATTCTCAGTGTAGGCTTTGCTGCAGTGTCTCCAAAACAAGTTGGATGGCAGAAAGAAAAGAGTGTCTAAAATCTGTCCTGCTCCTGGGAGGTGTTTTGGCAGCTCCAGGCGCGTGACCAGGCCTGACACTCGCAAGGCAACTGCTGCAGGACACAATGCTTGGCTCAGGGCAAGTGCACCCAGGGCCCCAAACTGACTCCTGCCTGGCATTTTTGTTGGAACTCTCGGGGAAAAGGACATGTTCTGTCCTCTTTGTGATACCAGCAAGCAGGAAAGTGTGTGGTGCTGTTCTCAGCCGTCCTTGGTTCTCGGTGGGACAATGGCTTTATTCATACCAGAACAGAGCTTTGTATAAAATAGGAGTTTCATGCATAATGACTTTCTTAGGGGTCCCATGGAAACCCAAGTTGGTTGTGGGGTTCAGGCAGGTTGGTTTTGCCAGGACTCCCATCCAGTTATTATTCTTGTGATTCACGGAGTCCCTGCCCAACTCTCCTGCCTTCCCTATACCGGGTCTCTAGCAGAACTCCGAATAGCTGCCCTCACGGGGCAGCAGCATCTCCGGACACTGCGGGTGCTCTTCTGGTCACTGTCCCCTTCCCGGTCCCTGTTCGCATAGCCCCTGGAACACAGTCTGTGTGTCCGCATTCTTGTGGCGATTTCCTGACGCCTGGCTCACCGTGCATCATCTGCTGTGAGTTCTGGAAGAGTTTACCCCTGCCGTCCTGGCCCTCAGACTTCGCACACACTGGCTTCATAGCATGCATTACTTTTCTCTCTTCGTTTTTGTTCCCAGCTCTCTCCTTTTCCTACGCCTTTATTCCTTGGAAGCACCTTTCTTGCCTTACTCATCTGTGGGTCTCCATTGCCTCATTCAGAAATTGAGACACACGTTTTGCACTGTGTTATTTAGAGTGTTTTGTTTTTAAGCTGTAACAGGAATATGAAGGCTTTGAGGGCAGGGAGTATGTGTAACTCATGTTTGTGCTCAGTGATTGTTTGCAGGATGAGTAAAGAGCGGGCACAGACCCAGGCCAGCTGAAGCCCGGA
This sequence comes from Fukomys damarensis, assembly GCF_012274545.1. Classification (NCBI taxonomy): domain Eukaryota; kingdom Metazoa; phylum Chordata; class Mammalia; order Rodentia; family Bathyergidae; genus Fukomys; species Fukomys damarensis. The sequence continues at coordinate 3,475,133 of NW_022900943.1, read as the reverse complement.
GTAAGGACACAGGCAGACCCACCTATGCAGAAGGGAACTTGGGCTCATTATTAGCACTCTGGGGGCTTAGCTTCCTCGCCTGCTCGCTTCCGGGAACAGTCTACTCTCCTCTGCCCTTTCCTTCAGTCTTTTGTACTCTTGGAAGTGGGGAAGAGACACAAAAGCCTGGGGTGGCGGAGAACAGGGAGGGTGGCGGATCCCACCCGTATTCCTGGATCTTCTTCTGGCTGTTCCTGGCTCATGTCACCGCTTCCTCCGGCCTCCTTCCCTTCCTGGTCCCAGCACGGTCTCTGCAGCTGGACGCTGGCGCCCAATGTGGCCCTTCGGTGGCCGCCCCTTCCATGCCCCGCAGCTGTGTCACGCAGCTCGGCCTCTTGCTCAGCGTTTGTCCGACTCCCACCCCGCATCCATCAAAACCCTATTTCCCTTTGGGAAACCCCAGCTCTCCCTCGCAACCTTCCCGCGAGGTGCGTCATCGGGTTTTCCGAGCGGTCACAGGCAGCGCTGGTGAAGAGGGGTTAACTCTGCTAAGCCTGGGGGCCTGCGGTAAATCTATGTGACCGTGGAGCCCCCAGTTAGCCCAGTCACACTGGGGCACTCGCCGAGGCACAGCTGACGGGGTTAATTTAAAACAGCTGCACCTACTCATGTGCTTGTGCACTTCCTTCTCGGAGGGCGCGGGAAAGATCCAGAACAGAGAGGAGGCCTTGCACAGAGCCTGGCGTTCTCGAGAAGCTGAAGTAAGTGCGGCTAGAGACTGGATATCCTGGAAAAAAGTGAATTAGCTAAAGTTGAAATTCTAAGTTTCTTTCCTATATTATACATTTCAATACATTTTTTTCATTTAATTGTGCTACTAGAACCGTCCAGGACTTCTGCCCTCTTTAATTTTAAGTGTACGATACAGTATTACTAGTTGTGTTATGTTGTATAGCAGAAGTCTGGAGCTTATTGATATTATTTAACTGAATATTTTGGGGTACTCGGGATTGAACTGGGGGCTGCTGTACTACTGAGCTGCATCTTCTACCCTGTTTATTTTAAATGTTGAGACAGAGTCTAACTAAGTTGCCCAGACTGGGCTTGAACTTGTGATCCTCCTGCCTTCGTTTCCCAAGTCCTTGAGTGGTAAGTATACCCCACACCCAGCTACTTGACTAAATGGTGCCTGTTAATTAGTTACTCGCATTATTCCGTCTCTGCAGCCTCTGGTAATCACTATTCCAGTGTTTAGTTTTATGAATTTGACTGCTTAAAATGTTTCCTAAATGGAATAATATAGTACAGAGTTTGCCTTTTTGTGTGTGACTCATTTCTCTAGCATAACGTCCTCGGGGTCCATCTGTGCTAGGGCACATTGCAGAATTTCCTTCTTTTAGACTGAACAGTCTGTTGTAGCGTATACTGCACTTTTCTTAATTTGTCACCTGCTGGTGGGTACTGAGTTTCTCTCTGCTTCTTAGCTGATGTGAGTGGCGTTGCAATGGAACATGAGTGTGCTAATATCTCTTCAAAATCCCAATTTTAACTATTTCAGCTACTTGCTGGTAGTGGGATTTTGTAGTTCTCATTTTCGTGTTTTGAAGAGCTGTCCTGCTGTCTTCCATGGCGTCTGCTCCATTCTGTGTTTCTGTCAACAGTGAGCAAGGCTTTAATTTCTCCACATCCTTACCAGTAGTTGGCTGCCTTTTGTGTTTTTTTGGGCTGCTGTGTGATAACCACCCTAACAGGGACAGATAGCTCACTGGGGTTTTGATGTGCATTTCCACTGCAATCCATAATGCTGAGTATTTTTCCACATACCTGTTAGCTGTTTGTATGTCTTCATGGGAGAAATGTCTGTTTAAGTACTTAGCCCATTTTCTAATCAGATCATTAGTCATTGTGATATTTAGATTTATAGGTTTCTTATATATTTTACATATTTCTCCCTTATTAGGGGTCTGGTGTGCAAATGTTTCCTCCCATTCTGTGGGCTGTTTTTCCCCTCTTTTGATTGTTTTCTGAGTCGTGCAGAAGTTTCTTAGTTTGAGGCAGTACCATGTGTTTATTTGTAGTTGTGTTATTTGCCAAGACAAATACTATAAAGCTTTTTTTCCTATATTTTCTTCTAGGAGTTTCATAGTTTTGGGTCTTATGTTTACATCTTTAATCCTGTTTGAGTTGATTTTTGTATTGATTTTTGTATTGATATCCACTCTCTCAATACCATTTGTTGAAGAGACATCTGTTTTCTTGGCTGTTGTCAAAGATCATTTGACAATGTATACCTGTGCTTACAGGATTTGTGTGCCCTGTTTCTCTACATTATTCAGTATAAACATACACATCTATTACTTCTACAAGTAGAAAATAGTGAATTTAGTAGTTGCAGTAATTATATGCCAATATATCAGTTTATGAATCTGTCAAATTATAAATTCTGTCAGTTTTTTTGTTGTTGTTGGTTGTACAGAGGATCGAACTCAGGACCCCGTGCCACTTGCCAGGCAGGCTCTGAGCTGCTGAGCTCAATCCTGGACCTCTGTCAGATTTTTAACTAGAGAATATATAGAGAATTTTCTAGGTTGGTATAAAGAAGAATGGAGTGTTCGTGCAAAGATAAATGGAGACTTTTCAAGGGAGAACTGAGATACTGAAAGTTACTTTAATTATTCGTGACCTTCCTAACCCTAAGTGATTCATTAAGGTGGTCTACAGAAATCTGTTCCTTGCCATCAAGAAAGTCGTCTAGTTCCTTGGCGCTCCAAATATGGTGCCTACTCCAGTAGCTTTGGCATCACCTCGAAACTGGTTAGAAACGCAGTGTCTCAGTCCAACCCAGACCTCCTGAGCCAGAATCTGCATTTCAGACAGGGCTGCAGGTATCAACATGCATATTAAAGTTTGAGAAGTCCCCCTCTGACACGCCTTGTGTGGCAGTTACGTGGTTGCTCTATGTCCATCCTTGCCTTCTTCCAGAATCGTAACTCTCAGCTGGTTGCACTGGTGAGCTGCCCATGCCGCTTTCACCCAGCCCCCTTTTACCAGGGTGACGCTGCGTTCTGGCCAGTGGGTGGGCTGGAGGAGTGAGGGGAGATATTTACAAGTCTTGCCTTTGGAATGGCTGGGTCTTCGTGGTGACTGTGAGATGCGGAGAACCATACCGACTGCCGCAAGCAGAGTGAAAGCTGAGGATGCTCCCAGCCTAGGACTGCCCACCTGCCTCTGGGCTGAGGCTGGAGAGGGGCCGAACATCTTTCGGGTTCAGTCCCTGTAAACAGGGGCACATTCAGCCAAGCCGCTCAGTACATCCCAGATAAACTAGGGTTCACAGACAGGTGAGTGATCGGATAATCTTCTTAGAATTAAACGTTTAACTCCTTAATAGAGCTTTGAATCTTTTCCTACTGCTTGAAATGTGCATAAAATGATTAAACAGTAAACTCCTAGTGGGGGTAGAAATAGAGCTCAGAAATTAACCAGAGAATAATTGCTTTTTGATTAATGGGCAAAGATTTTCAGATATCAGTTCTCACCCAGACATCAGTTTCTTTCCAAAGCTAATCATAAACAGATGTTCATCTAGCCAAGAGCAGGAAGTTTTCAGGATGCTGTGAGAGGGGTGTTCTGTGTAACACATTCTATAATTCGCATGATCTCCCAGACATAAATCCCCAACTTTGCAAATCAGGATAGAGCTAAAACCAAACATTTTCACTTTATGAAGTTTATTTTTTAAAATATGAATATTTAGTAACAGTCAGAAATTTCACAGTAATTCATGGTTCTACTGTGTTACAAAGAAATAACCAAATCCATGTGGGATTTGGCACATTTTGAGCAACATAGCTATTGAACTACTTGGAACAAGAACGACAAAATACAAATCAGAGATGGAGAAGGACATTTTCTTAATCGTTGTCTGCTGAAAGTCCTGTTAATGCCTTAGTGTGGAGTTGCAAGAGCTGAAATTTCAGACACATAATATTAGATACATAATTATTAAAGTCTTACATGTATTTTGTACAATTTGTATGTTCATGTTTAAGGATGATATTGAAAATAGGCAGACCTATTAAACAGTACCCCTTTCTGGTTGGGGTGTAAGCAAGTATCAGTCCTATTTGTCTGGAGCACAAAACTCACTTGTTTCTACTGGAAGTGCCCTCCAACACCAGAGCCAGAAAATACTGAAAAGGGATTTATACTATAATTCACCCTCTTTCTTATGCTGAACACATGAAACAACTTACTCCTTCTAAAATGCCCGACTTTAATATTTTCTCTGGTGGGTCACCTTCTATTTAAAATTTCTCATTCTTTCTCATTGTCAAGGCTCCCTTAATAGTGCCTGAAATTTTTGAAGTTGGGGGAAATAACATATCTTTCACTCTAGTAGGTGATTTTTATTGCCTTTTTTTCTAGGCTAACACATATGAAGATGAGATCCCTTTATGGCTAAAACAGATTAAACATTATTTTTAATTCTTATAACTTAATATTCTTGTCTAAAATCAGAATGAGTCATTTATTATTACTTAATTTCTAATTTGAGTAACAGTCAGAAAATTTTACCCTGTCTTTGAGACTGGCGGATAAGACACTGCAGCACTAAGAGTCCACCTCTGTATCATGTGTCATAGTTTATGTAATGCTTGCCACTACCTTCCCTTTAGGTCCTTGTACTTACCCTGTGAGAGAAGTATTATTATTATTAGCTCCTCCTCCTCATCACTATCATCTCTTTTTTTGTAATTTGGGTCTTTGAAATAGGGAATTTGCTCGAGACACAAACCTAGAAATTCAAATGGAGGTGGATTTATCTTAGTCCCAAGATCTTTCCATTATTGTGCTTAATATGATCGAGATTATTACCACCTTCATCATGGCATGATCCAGTCTTGCATTTCTTTCCATGTTCCAAAGAGGCTAATATGCCTCTCATTTGAGTTAATCACATGGTCTCATTGTAGGAGCCTCTGTGGTCTTTTGTCCATCCCCAGTTCACCACGGCTTAAACAACTAGAGGGTGCTGCTCCTCACATAAAGCCCGGATGTAAGAGTGTCTTGGCGTTGGTCAGTGCCCCACTGGTATCACGTTCGGAGGTTGCCTCTCTGGGGCTTCCAGCAGCCTGAAGCAATGTGTCATGATGCATGGCTGCAAGTCAAGCCGCTAACCAAGAGGAGACTTTTCTCCCCTTAGGGCTTCCCTTATCAAGGAAGCTACCTTAGCTTTTCCCTTCATCTTACCTCATCTGATCTCAACTTGCTGATTTTGACTCACATTTCTTGTGCTACACACTGGACCCACCTTCCTGGAGGCAAGGGGATCTCTGCCCAGGAACTAACGCAACCTGGGACCCACGAGGGGCCTTTCCGCACCTATGAGCCCAGCAGAGGCTGGAATCTAGCCCCGTAGCCCATCCATCAAGCTGTGGGACCCAGCCGTGTGGGTCAAGAGGAAGCAGCAGTGTTTGCAATCTGTCTGCTTTGGGGTTGCATTTTCATAAATCCAGGAAGGGGCCAGAATCAGCTAGAAGTGCCCTGGCTTGTCGGTGAAGAAGACAGTGGTGGGGTTTGGTATAAAATGAGAGCTGCCACTGGAGGTTATTAATAGTCCTGTTTTAAAGATGAAGAAATCAAAGCACAGGGAAATAAAATAATTTCCAAGATTATACAGCCGCTAACTCAAAGTAGATCTTCTGAGTGAACTTTGTGGGGCTCTGAGGACCAGAGTCCCTCAGTATTCTAACCTTCATTCTTAAATAAAGCCCAACACCAGTCCTGAAAATTGACCCAAATCCACAAACAAAAAGCTATGTGAAATTAATTCTTTGAGGAACTGGATTCCTGGCCCCCCCCCAAAAAAAATTGATCAAGCTTCAGAAATGATTAGGTTTAGGGGCTTCTAAAATGGCATTAGCTATAGATAGGGCAAAAGATACTAAATGGTATGCACACTGTTCAGTCTTTTTAATGGCTTCTCGCCTCTGCTGGGTTGCAAGGCGCATCAGCCTATCTGAAGGATTAGTAGCTCTAACTCGAATGGCCGAGCCTACCAACAGTTTCCTTCTGACAACCTACATTCAGTTACTTCTCCCTTTCCCTTCGGCTAATAATTTATGACAGTTGGGGCTTGCCATTTTATGAACCAAGGGTGAAATTAATAAATTTTACTGTTTGTGATTCCTTCCTTAAGTTATATTCCTATAATTGTGATTTTACTACATTCCCCAACCTCTATTTTGGAATTATTACTAGTTTTCCTACTGCCTTTTTAGATCTCAGAAGTAAACTTCAAATATTTACAAATCTCAATTTCATGTTTTCCCTTTCATAAATCTGTGGGCAAATTCAGTGCCGGAGACAGAGAGTAATAAATCTGGATATTTACGTATTGTGCCAGCAGGCGCTATACAAACTTCACTGCGTGGCTTGGTCAATGCGCCTTAGTTTGACCTGTAACACTGGTTCTAGTCTAATCCTGAGGCTCATATTAACAGGATCATTGTGAAACATCTGGCGACTTATATACACAAAATCCTCCACACTCCTTCAGTCATAATTTGCAATCAGACAAGTTTAGTGGGCACACGTTCTCCATGTTAATGGAGGGAGGTGATCGGCAGCGTTTACACAGTTTATTCCGCTTATCTAGGAATATAGGAGCACAGTGAGGACCCGCTCTAGTTAAGGTCATGACCAAACCTACAAGTGATACAAAAACACTGTTATTTTTAAAGATCTCACACACTAGTCTATTTAGGGGGCTTCAGAACAGGACATAAAGCAGTTCTAGAAGAAAGTATACTGGAATTTTAAAAAAAATTTTACAGTGAAGAAAGTCTTTCTTAAAGGCAACACAAAATCCAGAAGCCATAAATAAAAGGCTGCTAAAATTGATGGTATAAAAATGTAGTGCTGGGCTGGATGTGGAGCTCAGTGGCAGAGACTTGTGTAGAATGCATGAGGCTTTGGGTTTATCCTCAGCGCTGAAAAAAATGAACATTTATATGATGACACCGGAACAGTCAAAGACAAACGACACACTGAGAACAAAGGAGTGCACCCTCCATAGCAAAGGTTTATTTCTAAATATGCAAAGCATCTTATAAATGAAGATGAGTGATTCAATTATAAAAGTAGATCAAGGGCATACATAGAAAGATTAATTCAAATGCTGAAAAAGAAAAAAAGGAAGAAAACAGGTTTAACATCCTTTATAATTCAATAAAGGGGAATCAAAACAATCAAATTTATTTTTCAACTATTACATTGGAAAATTTTACAGACTTGTGATATATGCAGTTTTGGCAAGGGTGTGGGTAACAGGCCCTTTCCTCCATCGTGGGTGAGTGAATAATTGGGGAAAATATTTTAAAGGGCAATTTGGCAGAGCCTATAAAAATGTAAAATACATTTTACTTGACTTGGCAACTCCAATAGTAAAAACCCTACTGTGCTTGTCCTGTATACAAATATATATGAGTGCTTATTTGAGCAAAGTTTGTACTGGCCAAAACTGTAAGTATCTAGCTCATCGTTAAGGCGCTGACTGCTTGCATGACGAAATGCCCCACAATGGAAAGTAGGAATTGATGTCGCCACCGAACAGATTGTTGACTCTGTCTGACCAGGACCAGAGAGCATTCTCTTTAATCATTCATAACCTGTATACGTGTGTCATTTGACTTCTTGTAGCTCCTAAATTGTGAAACAAAACACAGGACATTATAACATGAAAATATATACTAAATAAATGGCCATTCCAATATCCCTCTTTGCCATCATCATTACTCAACTCAGACATGTAACATTTGCCTGATAATCTTAGGTGAATTAACAGTTAACGTGAAACATTTACATTATGTATGTTTGTGTGTGCCTAGGAATTCCTGTAGGACGTGCAAAGAACTTTGACAGCAACTCTGCTGAGAGGAAAATAAAGGATTGCAGGTCAGGCAAAGGAGACACTTACAGTTCAGTTATTTTCTTATATAATGTTTAATCATTCAGTGCGAGTATATACTAATTTTATTTATACATTGTGGGAATGGGCATTGAACCCAGGGCCTTCACCCTGAGATTTATGCCCATTGCATATATATATATATATATAAAATTATATATTATATAAGTATTTGGTACCAGAATTCAAACTCAGGACCTTTTACTTGGGAGGCAGTAGTAGCACTACTGAGCTAAATCCCCAGCCCCCAAATTTTTTATTTTGAGTCTTGCTAATTCCCTAAATTGCCCAAACTTGTGATCTCTGGCAGCCCGCCAGAGGGCTAGTATTACAGGCATGCACCATCATACCAACAATTTTTAAAAATAAATAAATATTGATTGATTGATTGATTTTTTTTTTTGAGACAAGATCTCACTATACAGTTCAAGCTGGGCTCAAACTCTCAGTGATCCTGCTTCTGCCTCCCCAGTGCTAAGATTACCGGTATGCACCACCATGGCTGTTTTAAAGATCTAACTACCAAAATTAATTAACACAGAACCAGAATAAAACTAAGAATTCTATCAGTGGATATTTTCAATCATTGGTGAAGAATATTCTGTTATCTAATAAGCAAAAATATTTTGCCAAACATAATCCAGTAGTTTCAGTAAAAGCTGTTCTTGTTTTGAGGCCAGGTTTAACCATCCATGCAAGTGTCCTATAGGATTAGAGGTCCCATTTGACCCTACTATTCCCCTGCTGGGTATGTTAGAAAGAATTAAAAGCATCATACACAGTGATGTTGTGCGCCAATGTTTATAGCAGCACTGTCTGTAATAGCTAAATAGTGGAAACAGTCCAATTGCCCATCAACTGGTGAGTGGATAAAGATGTGTGTGTTTTTTTTAAATAAAATGGAATACTACTCAGCCATAAAGAATGATAAACTAGAGAAATTTATATCCACATAGATGTACCTGTGGCCATACTGTTTTCTTTTTTTTTGTGGTATCAGGGACCAAACTCAGGACCTTGTATTTGTGAGGCAGGCAGCAGAACCACTGAGCAAAACCCATGGCCCATTGAGGCCATATGCTTATGTGAAATAAATATAACACACATGTGTAAATACTGAATTGTTTCTCTGTTGTGAGAAATTGAAGGTGTAAATGAGGACCAAAATGTGTAATAGATAATGTGAAATAGGAAGAAAATGTTCAAAGTGGAGTGGGAGCAGGGGAGAGGGAAAAAGAAAGAAGGGATAGAGAAAATTGAAGGAAAGAGAGAGAAAAATGGAAACAAAGCTTATGTAAATACAGAAGGGTGGAGGGGTTGAGGGGGGTGAGGGAATGGGGAAAAACAAGAATCAAGATGCCTCATGTTCAGGTACAAGTTCCCAGTGATAATTGTGATCTTAAGGTCTACCTAAAATGTACCAATAAACTAAAAAAAAAAAGAAAATAAATGTATAAGGGGTGCCATACTCCTGTATTTTTTCTCTCATCTTTCATTCCTGGAATTTGATAAGTTAATCACCTAAAACCTCTTAATGTGACACTCTCTCTCCCAGAGTAAACTGGGTACATTGTAGAGTTTCTTTTCTTTCAGGTATGGAAGCTATGTTAAAATCAAGCTTTTCTGTTTTTTTTTAGTTTTAATTGAGTTTATTGGTACATTTTAGGGATACAGTACAGTTACATTCATTGTTGGGATCTTGTACCTCTACATGACAAGTCTTGATTCTCATTTTTTCCCCTTACCCCTGCCCTCCCTTCACCCCCTCCTCCCTTCCCCATCTACAAACACTTTATTTCCATCTTTTCATTATCTCGCATTTTTTTCTTTTCCCATATTACCCTTCCCCTACCCATCTCACCTTCCCTACACCTTTAGCTCCTTTCTTCCCATTTCTAAATCTCAGTAATCTTATTAGGATCTTCTGTATTATTGCAGTTTATTCACACCAGAGAAACTATTTGGTATTTACACATGTGTGACTTATTTATTTCACTTAGGAGTATATCTCCAATATGTATCCATTTTCCTATGAATGAATCTACTTTCTCGTTCTTTATGGCTGAGTAATATTCCATTTTATAGAAAAACCATATCTTCTTTATCTAGTTCCCTTCCAATGGATGGGCAAATGAGCTGTTTCCAAGATTTAGCTATTAGAAACAGTGCCGCTACAAACATGGGTGTGCATACTTCTCTGTGATATGATTCTTTTAGTTCTTTTGGAAAGATACCCAGCAGAGGGATGGCGGGTCAAATGGAACCTCCAGTCCAAGATCTTTGAGGTATCTCCATATTGATTTCCATAGTGTTGCACCAGTCTGCACTCCCACCAACAATGGAGAAGGGTTCCTTTCTCCCCACAACCCCGCCAACATTTGTTATTGTGTGATTTCTTGATAGCAGCCATTCTTTGTAAGGTGAGGTGGAATCTCAGTGTTTTCATCTGCATCTCTCGAATGACCAATGAACCACCCTTGCATCTCTGGAATAAATCCGACTCGGTCAGGATGGATGATCTTCTCAATAATCCTCTGTATTCTGTTTTCTAGTATCTTATTAAGGATTTTTGCATCTATATTCATTAAGGAGGTTGGCCTGTAGTTCTCTTTTTTAGTTGCATCTTTCCCTGGTTTGGGAATCAAAGTGATACTTGCTTCCAGGAATGAATTTGGAAGTATAGCTTCCCTTTCGATTTCATTGAAAAGTTTGAAGAGGAATGGCAGTAGTTCTTCTCTAAATGTCTTGTAAAACTGATGAGATCCCAGTTGTTGATTCTATCTGCTAGTTCCCGTGATACTGAGGATTTGTTCATAAAGACTTTTCCTATGCCAATGTATTTTGTTGGTAAATTTTTAATTACATTTTCAATTTCACTGACTGTAATTGGGGTGTTTAAAATGTTTTTATTTTCTTTGTTCAACTTTGGTAATTCATAAGTATCTAAAAATCTGTCCATTTCTTCTGTGTTTTCCATTTTATTAGAGTACACGTTCTCTTAGTATGTATTAATGATCCTCTGGATTTCTGTGGGATCTGTTCTGATTTTGCCTTTTTCATTCCTGATTGCATGGATCTGAGCCTTTTCTTTCCTTTTTTTGATAAGGTATGCTACGGGTTTGTCAATTTTATTTATTCTTTCAAAAAACCAACTCTTCGATTCATTTATTTTTTGTATCATTTTCTTAGTTTCCATTGCATTGATTTCTGCTCGGATCTTTATAATTTCCTCTCTTGTTCGAGCTTTGGGTTTTTCTTGCTCTTGTTTTTCTAGGAGTCTAAGTTTTATCATTAAGTTGTTCATTTGAGCCCGCTCTGTTTTCCTAATGTGGGTGTTCAATGTTATGAAATTTCCCCGAAGAACTGCTTTCATTGTGTCCCATAGATTCCTGTATGTTGTACTGGCATTCTCATTTATTTGTAAAAACTGTCTAATTTCTTCTTTAATTTCCTCTGTAATCCATTGATTGTTTAGGAGAGTGTTGTTCAGTTTCCATGTGCTTGTGAAGTTTCTACAGTTTCTTGTGCTCTTGATCTCCAGTTTGATTGCACTATGATCTGATAATATACAGGGGATGACTTCAATTCTTTTGCTTTTATTTAGACCTGTTCTGTGAGCCAATATGTGGTCTATCTTGGAGAATGATCCACGTGCAGCTGAAAAGAATGTATATTCTGATTTTTGGGGTGGAATACTCTATAAACATCTATTAAGTCCATGTGTTCCAAAGCTTGGTTCAGTTCTATTATTTCATTGTTGATTTT
>NW_022900943.1:3364599-3462727 GCF_012274545.1 Fukomys damarensis | reverse complement strand
TGTTATTGTCCTTTTGTTGACTCTTTTTACTTTTTCTCCCGTCTCCTTTTAGTTTCTTGCCTTGCCTATTTGATCTTGTCTGTTGGGCCTCATGTTATTGTGAACTTCATTGTCCTTTTCTAGGATCTTGTTTAGAATTCCTTGCAGTGCTGATTTGGTGTTCATGAAATTTCTCAGGTGCTCTTTGTCATGGAAGTATCTTATTTCCCCATCTATTTTGAAAGAGAGTTTTGCAGGATATGTCAGTCTAGGTTGGAGGTTCTTTTCTTTTAGGACTTGGAATACCTCACTCCAGGCTCTCCTTGACCTAAGGGTTTGTGTTGAAAAGTCTGCTGTGATTCTAATGGGCTTTCCTTTGCATGTGATTGGTTTCTTTTCTCTTACTGCTTGTAGTATTTTGTTTTTCTGTTGGATTTCTGGGATCCTGATTATTATATGTCTAGATGTAGATTTTTTTTATTGTGGCTAGTTGGAGTTCTATATGCCTCACTTATCTGTATGTCTAATTCTTCCCTTCTGTTTGGGTAGTTTTCTGTCATTAGTTCTGTGAAGAGCTTTTTTAGGTCATTTGCGTTTCCTCCTGCTATTTCATGAATTCCTATCAGTCTTATGTTATTTTTCTTTGCATCATCTAGAAGTTGTTGGATTGATTTCTCATGATCCCTTACTGTTTTTGAGAGACCTCTCTTTTCATGGTCACTGACTGCGATCCTATCTTCTATATCTGAAATTCTATCTTCACAATCTTTTATTCTGTTGCATACACTTTCAGTAGAGTTTTTAATCTCCTGGATATCTGTTTGAATCTGTTTTATGGATTCCATTTCTTTCCTCGGTTGGGCATTCATTGTTCCACTTCTTTCTTATGCTGAGTCTTCATGGCTTCTATCATGGTCTTGAGCTCATCTATTTTTTTGTCAGTTTCTGCTCTAGAGTCTCGAATCATGACTTCTATTTTGCTCATCATCTCTATGGTTAACTGGGAAATTATTTCTGATTTGAATTTTTCTAGAGCCTGATTGATCTGTTTTGTTACCTCCTGTGCTATGGGTCCAGGGTGTCCGTTTGGCTCACTATCAGACTTTTCATCCTCATTTGTCCTACTGTTTGCCATTGGTGAACTGGAAATCTGTCTTTGTGTCTTGCTTAAGTGTTTTCTCATTTTTATTTTTGTTGTTGGGTTGCCCTTCTTTAATTTCTGGGTATTACTTAAATCTTCCTGATATAGTTTAGCTTTTGAGTTTCCAATGACTCGTAGATATCCTCATTTTCATAATATCAGAGAAAACAACTCTTTAAATCAATCACAACCCTTTATCCCAATTGATACATTCAGCAGCCCAATAGGATCAGGCACAGCTTGCAAACTGACCACTTGTGGTAGTCATTAATGTATCACCTTTAACTCATGTGAATTAAATTAATATCAAGAAGCAGCCCAAAATATGTTTGCAGTGAATATGCTTTTCAATATAGCATCTTTACCATTTAGGATGGGGGGTTAGACTGAGTTAGGACGAGAGGAGTAGATAAGTGAAAGAACTGGAGCAGGTTTGAAGTGAATCCAGAGGATGTAGAATTACCTTACTATCTTTACGAAGCTATTAATTTCAGGAGGGATAGAAAGAATGCAGGAATAAGGACAAGAATATATCCCCTTAACAATAACAGGCGCTTGCCTTCCCTTGAAGGTAAAGAGCCATGAGTGAGGTAAAATGACTGGAGAAAAGAACTCTTTATAGAGAAACCCCCCAAAAAAGAAAAAATAATAAAAGAAGAGGTCTGAGTTAGGGCAGGAGCAGGAATAAAAAGGGAGATGAGGGATAATATGGTGGAGCAAGAGACTGAGTTGGACAGAGAGGACAGAAAAAAGAAAGAATTTTTAGGGTGGAATGAGGAAAAGAAAAAAAGAAAGAAAAAAAAACAATTTGAAGGGCCTCTTTCAAACTATATCTCTGTTCTCATATTATACCACATGTACAGCCATATGCAGAACCGAATCCCTTGGTCTCAGCTAGCCAATGGCAGTTCCCCACACCTGAGACTGACCTCAGTCCACAAGGCCTAACTTGAGTTTCCCAAACCTCAGGGTTGAACTCCACTCAGTTCTATTATGGGTTTCCCCTGCCCTTTCTTTAAAGATGTTCAAAGTTGGGAGCTCAGAAAACTACCCTTCATGAGAACCTATATCTCTACAGAGTTAGTCCAAGGACTGCCCCAATCAGGAGGTTTGAGAATGGGGGGCAGGGAGCCTTCCTTACTGGGTCTGGTGGCGCACAGTCCGGGAGGTCGCACACCTGCCGTGTGATCCCAGGCAGGCAAGTCTATATCAAGCATTTCTGAGAGGACCCTTGCCTGTCCTGGAAGTTTTGTTTTCCGGATGTTCGCCCTTTTCTTTCTCCTTTCTTCCCCCGCTTCTTCCTTAACCCGGCCCAGCCTGAAGGATGGGCACAGCTCGGCACGGCTGGCCCTTCAGCTGTCTTCGCCAATGCCCCAGACTGCGTCCACAGGGCTGCAGGTGTCCCTCTCCTCTGTGTGCCAGGAGCCAGTGACAGTGTTTGCCGAATGCAGGCTAGGTGGTGGGCACTATGCCGAGGACTCTTTTCAACATCTGTTCTCAAAATCATTTTCTTTTTACAGATGAGAATACCGATCCAGGAGGAGATAGAATAACTGCAGAAACTTGCAAAGCACTCCGCATCTAATCAATCTGTCTATACATATCTCGAGTCCCATCGTCTCTCACCGTAACACCTGACCTAGCCCTGTCTGTCTCTCATGGGAAGGACCTTCACCTGGTCTTCCTCATTCCCTTGTCCTCTAGTTTAAAATCCTTTGGGGACACCACTCCTCTGCTTCCTGTCTGCAGACAAAGGGCTTCAGAGGGCCCAGAAGGCCCTCTCTACCTCTCTGAAATCACAGACCACTACGATTTGTCTCAGAGCATGCCTCCTTTGCCCATACTGCATAGTTCCCAATTTCTGAGTTTTAGCAAACAGATTAGTTCTGTTTTTATGATAACTCAAATAATTTTAGCTTTTGAATTGCTGGGGACCAAGTTTGCAGTGTGGATCTGCTTATTCTGTACCCTTTCCCCTGGGTGAGAGCACCGGAGTGTTAGAAACCGTTTTTCTCACTATTGTCTCTGGTGCTTAGGGTGGTGCCTGGGAGTGTAGCGTGTCAGGAATACCTGCTGGATTTACTAGTGATTCTGTAGGAGAAACCTCCACAGACTTTGGAATCAGAATTAGTTTCAAATTTTCACCTTATCTAGTACTATGTGTATCATTTAATAATCCTTTCCATTTTCTAAATATCAGTTTCACTTTGTGCAAAATTGGAATAGAGGAAGTGATCACATGGATGTTTTAAAGAATCTCTAGTGATATTATCATCATCATCATCATTATTGTTTGGTACTGGGGATTGAATTTGAGTCCTTGCACTTCTGAAGCAGGCGATGGAAACACTGAGCTAAATCCGCAGCCCTCTGGTGATATTATTAATGTCTAGTGATATTATTGATGATACGTGGTATAAAGTACATTTCATAAAGCTTAGCAATTTCTAGGTCTTTGTTCCTCTGCCAACGCTCTTTCTAAGAAAAAGAAGGTACAGGAACATTTAAGGTCAAGCTGATCATCGCGAAGTCACTTAATGAATGTTTCTTGAGCATATACTATGTTGTAGACACTAGAGTGACGAAGATGAATGAGTTATTATGCATATCCTCAAGGAATGCAGTTCACTCTAATAATTCACTTATTAAACCAAGAGCAATAATATATGCAGAAATGAGAAGCTTTAGACTGTGAGAATGTGAATGTTGCACCCCTGTGAAAATTACTACCCTAAAATTTCATTCTCTTTGTTTCTCCATCATAACTTGGGTGTCTAGCTAAACATTCAGATAAACACAACAAACTAAATCTGTTTAGATTTCATTAACATCCTTAAATTTTGTGTTTTCCCTAGTCACGCCATATTGTTTGTAGTTTTAAAACAAATACTATAAAATAGTAAAAAAAAAAGTTTATTTTAAAGAGAGCTGGTTGAGATTTTAATGAACAATCAATGAAGGGGTTTTTTAAATGTGGTGAGTGAGGAAAAATGTATTCTTTTGAGAAGAAACTTTCATTTTTAACTTACAGCTCGTTGAGCTCGTTGCACAGGGAACACACGGGCGTGTGCACAGCTCAGAAAAGTGAATATCAATTAAATGTGGCACACAAAACACTCGAATGATCCCTAAATTGTTATTGCTATTGTTTCAATTATTTATGCAGTAAACTGTATCATACAACAATAACATCAGAAGATAAATACGGACCTTAGCTCCCTGATGTACACTTCCTCCTCCAGATCGTATTTCCATTAACCAGAAGCTGGAATTCATGTCTTACTGAGAGAGATTTCACTGGCCTTTGAGTCACATCAGCTCCTTCTCCGAGCTCCCTACTGTACTCCATGCCCAGGAAACATTTATCGGAATAAACAATATACATATGAACAAATGCATGCAAATGTCAGAGCTGATGCGCAAACACACTCACACGTCTTTACCGCGCCCACTATCTGACAGCACGACAGGAGAAAGAACATTTGAGTGGAAACTGCACACAAGGCTTCCGGAAAGGACGGCCCTGTGATCCATTGAACGTCTTTAGGAAATACGGTTTTCTTTCAAAGTGTGATCATTGGATGACTTAGTGGCAGGATGGGCAACGAAGGATCAGATGCCTGGTAGCTATGAATGGCAGGAGAGCAACCAAGAAGCAGCAGCCTGGCTGCTGCTGACCTCACCGCGCCAGGGAGGGAGAATTAAGAAGGAGTTTGTGAATCTCCCCGCCCAGGAATGCCAGAAACCAATCACTGCCCAACCGCTTGGTGGGACCATTAACAGAGCCTTGAACTTCATCTCTGGCCAGATGAAAGAACAAACAATCTAACTTTCCATCTGAAGAGTCGTCTCAGGATCCCCAAATGGAAAATAAGGGAAGCTATAAATTGCTTAAACTCCAGTTTGGCAGCTCTAACACAGGGCACCAAGGTAAGAGGATTGTCTCTGGCAAAGAATAAAGGCAAGAGAAGCATTCCAAAATGAGAGATGGAAAGAAAAAGATGATGGAAGCCCAGTCTGTAATCATCTCTGCCCCATTCAAACATGGAAAGAAACAATTTTAATAAAAAACAACAAACAAACAAAACAGAAAATCAGCCAATGCCAGGAGCGGTGCTGCGTGCCTGTGATTCCAGTTACTTAGCAGGCTGAGGCAGGAGGATCACTAAGGTTGAGGCCAGCCTGAGCAAATTATTGAGACCCTGTCTCAAAAAACAAAAGGGGTGGGATGTACTGAGTGCTGTCACAAGTGACTCAAAGGTACTCCTGCCCTTAAGGAGCAAAGGTGTACCCCACCAACAGAGGATGATCACCTCAGCATGCCTGCACTTTGCAAAATTACCACAGGACATTTTCTCGGGGCATCTGGAGGCCACACCCTGCCTTGGCCCTGCATCAGCATCTCGCCCTTTATTCACAACTGAAACAAGGTATATCCCTCTGGGCCTCAGATGTTGAGGGGTGGACTTTGGAATTTGGGATTCATTTATCAGGCCAGATCTCACACTCTGTTTTCTTTTCTTTCTGCGGGATTTTCCTTTTGTGGAGAAAAGCTCTGCGCTCTCTTCTGGAGCAGTGTTTTTCCTGGTCCTCTTGGGAAGGGGATAAGAGGTAAGTCCTGAGGTTACTCTGTGTTCCCAGGTCTCCCCTCCGGGAAGAGCCCTCCCACAGGCGTGGAGGGGAGCTCCAGAGGGTCTCCTGCCCTGCGGCCCAGGCAGCCTTTCCCATTCCAGCTGGGACAGCACTTTCTGCTGAGCACAGGCTCTGTAGCTCCAGAGTAGAGCTGCTTGAGAGGCAAGTCCTGGCCATCCCCATATTCAGAGACACATTTCCACCCGGGAGGGGACTGGGGGCAGCAACGGGCACAGCATGCTTAAGCAAGACAAGTCCAGAATGCTCTTTCTTTCAGTTTGGGGCAGAAAGCTGCCCCATGATGTAGGGAACCAAGAAATCCCAGGCTGGGCGGAAGAAAGGGGAGAAGCAGGGTCAGAGGAATGGTGCCAGTCTGGCTCCTGTCTCCAGGGAGAAGCGGTGGTGAAATCTCGTTCCTGAACTCTTCTGGAGAGAAAGTTGGAGTCAAAGGAAGTGTTCTGTGTCACCAGTGATCAGGGCGGGCGTGGTTTGATCAGCATCTAAGAGCACATCGCCCACAGGCCTTGGCTGCCCAAATTTAAGCTTGTTTCGCCCTACACGTGTCTCCTTTTATAATCCAGGGCCAAATCTCTGGTGATGGAAACTGGCCATCACGTCCTGATGCTCCTCAAAAGGGTGAGAACAACCGCTTCCCTAGGCAGCTGGCGAGGCAAGGGCTGTTCAAAACATAGAAGAGGCTTTCTGTGCTAAGAGCAGAGCAGTGTGGTATTTGATGGACCAGATTTTCCCTGAGAAGCAGGGTAGGTGGTGGGAAAACCATGGGGCTGGAAGCTGGACGGCACGGGCCGTCTGTACTGGCATCACGAGGCCACTCCCTCTCCAGCCCTAGAGGTTCCCACACTTTGTAAGGGTATAGAATCCTTTTGCAAAGAAACTCCTATAAGAAACTTGAATGTATAGAACCGATCCAAGGAGGGCTCTTCTAGTTGAAGAGGTTCAGGGGTGTGGAACCCACCATCTCTCCTTCCCCAACTGGGGAGGAGAAGGGAGGAAGGGGAGGGGAGGGAGCAGCATGAGGGTCCACTGCAGGCTCTTGAGGATCTTCAGGACAATTTAAAAAGCACTGGGTATGTGATTGCTAAATTCCACGTGTTCTATAGATCTTACTTCGAAGGTCTTCCTTCCAAGCTGTCGTAGTGAGAGCTGGTACGTTTGGGCACACCAGGGAATAGAGGAGAAAGGAAGGGAGAGAGCAGAGGCCCTCGTGATTGGGATCTCCCGCGGCTGGAGTCCACACTGAAGAGCATCCCGGCTGTCTCAGCAGTGTCCGTGCGCTATCGCTGGTTGTCTTGGCCATTTTTGTCCATGTGCAGCAGCAGCGTAAAAGATGGTGCTACGTTTCCTCAGAAAGGAGACTGGACTGCATATGTCTCCTCCCCTGGAAGAGCCAGAAAGAGGGTGGGTTCCATGGCGTTGCCAGGAACAGGCTGACTCTGGCACCCAATTGGGAGAAGGACGGCTGGGGAGTCCTGGCCAAACGGCTGGCCTCACCCACACACTCCGCCAGCAGAACCCGTGGACTCGTGTAATCCTGTATGCGCTCCACCAGCCGGGCAGGAAGAAGGATAATCAAGCGGGACATGGTTCTCTAATAAGTGTAAAACTAAACATCATCAAAATGCTGCAACACAAAACCAGGGGCTGGAAGTGGTTAGGGTTGTGATTACAGAAAGGGCATCAGTGTAGGATGTCGTTTCTCCCGAGGATCCAAGAAAACGTCTAGCATTCCTTTTTATAAACAAAGCCATAGCACGCTGGAGCTCTTCCTTATTTCAGACATATAGTCATGTCACCTTTATTTAGAACATGGGCGGGGGATTGGAATGGTACGTGTCCAGGGCAAGACTGGCATTGTATGTTCTCCTTAAAAGAGCAAAATGTGAGGCTCATTTTAAACAAATACGGGACGATTCAGGTCCAAAGCATTGTTAATCTTTTCATGAAAAGGCATAGTCATTATGTTCAAATCCTTCTTGCAAAGATCAGATCCAGATTTTCCTGCTAATGAAACAATGGAGTCATTTCTACAAAACTCAGAGGAAGATATTAGACAAATGTAGACAGATCAGATCATGAAAGACACAGAGACACACAGATTTGAGTGGGGCACACAAACACAAATGTGGAGGCACGCAGTGTACTCCCCACAAGGCCAGCACTGGAAGGAAAACTGATATACAGCCTATGGATAAAAGACAACACGAATCAAATATCTCCTCCAGAGGCAGCCACTCCTACAGCTGCTGCTACACTGTAGAGCTTTGTGTGTGTGCGTGAGTGCGAGTGTGTGTGTGTGTGTGTGTTTCCTTTCCATTCCTGGCATCTGCTTAAGAACCACAGTTTTGGCTTGTGACTGCCCCAGCACGTAGATCCAGGGTGTTGCTGTTTAGAGTAGTTAGACTATTGGAAACAAAAGGCATTTGATCTTCTCACTTCTCTTTAAGCTCAAACTACCTAAAAGTAACTTTGGCTTTGTGGTCAGAAACTTGCTGAACAGTTGGAAATGTCAGTAGAGCTTAGAGTACCAGATCATTGTTAGCAACCCTGCTTTCCTGCGGGGTAAAATCTCAGACATGAGCGAGCCTCCTTTTCCGGGCCTGTGTTCCTTCCACAGGGTGGGAGGTGGAGAAAGAATGCGCAGGCAGGCCTGTGTGAGGAGACGCGGGCCTGGCCTCTCTGTTTCCTCAGCTGAGAGGCAGCCCGGCAGAAGTGGGCAGAAGTGGAACATCCTTGCTCAGAATGTGTCAGGTCTAGGTGGGAGCGGGACAGCACAGGGCCAAGGCATATTTTTTTGGCACAGGCTGATATCTGTTGATGAAGTTCTAAGCGCAAGATATAGAAATCCCCCAGCTTTTTTGAATGGTGATGTGGACTTTCTCGTGTGTTCCGATGAAAACTGTATTTATCTTGTACCAAAAACCTTTGAGTGTTTCCTGCATGTCGGGGCACATTCTAGGAGCGAGTGCAAAGTTGTGGAAAGAAGGGGAAAATCGCTTCCCCGGTGACCTCAGAAGGACTGAGGCTGTGTGAGTGAGGTGTTTTGTTGACCTCGCATCTATCACAGAAGCAAGGAGGCGCACAGGCCATTCACCATCAGTCACACAGCACACGTCACGCCCCTGTCAGGGGACATATGTGGGGGAGGTGAGCTGTCACGGGGTCAGTGGCAAACCAGCAGCAGGAAGTGTGTATTCTCTTTCTGGATGGCATTGCAGAGCTATGATGTTGAACTTTAACACACATTCTTGCCAATTACCATCAAAAACCAGATGAGGGGCAAGTAGAATGCATTGGTGGATCAGTTTTGGAGAATGTTAGCCATAAGCATCTATAAGCATCCATCGAATGAGCTTTCGATCCAGGGAAAAGCACTGCTTTCCTTGCACATCCTGTAGCTTGGGAATGACCCCGCCAACTGCACCCCTTGCTTCTGGCTCTGCTCTTGTAGACGTTCTGATACTGAAACTCATCTTGGCCTTGTTGGGCAAAAACGGTGCCTCCTCATCAAACTGCTGTGCCAAGATGAGTTTCTGTTAGGATTGGACAGGCCCGGTTCTGACCGGAGGCAATATGGCATACTCAATCTAGGTAACTTCAGGAAAGTTTCATAAAAGAACTGTTTGCAAAAGTGTCTGCAGATTTTAAGAAACCACAAGAGATAGTGCAGGGTCCCAGAGCTATTAACACCTGGGCAGATACCTCTGGCCCAAACAGCAAGGAGGGCGAGGGGCTAACAGAACCTGCCGGGGTGGGACCCTTCCCCGGCGGGACACAGCCTCAGCGATGCACTGTGAGTGGCGGACACCAGTGAGGTGATGGTAAGTCCCGGATCCTCCTCAGGTCCTGCAGGCCAAGCCCAGCAGGAGACCAGTGGTCAGCCTGTGAGGTTGGAAGGGGAGGTGGAGCTGCAGGGTTGGTGAGTGCTCTCCAGCACGTGACCTGAGTCCAGTTCTGCTTCTCTCCGATTTGCTGTTAACCTTGTATATGTCGCAGAGTTTTTCTTAGCTGTCCTGAGGAGAGCTGTTCTGCTCCCAGTCCGGTCTCCATTCCCCCTTGAATAAAAGGGGGTTGTTCCTGTCACGGTTTTCATTAACAGGAAGACTTTAAAATGACATTCACATTTGTACTTCTTACCCAAACGTTTTCACTCCATGAACATTTATAGTACATTTTAATGCTTAATTATTTCACATTTGTTATTTATTGAGACTACAAATTCTTCAGCAGCTTTACTGAGATGCAGATGGCATGCAACAAACTGCCCATACTTAGTGTGAAAAACTTTAAGTTTTGCCACGCTATGTAGATACCCATGACACCACTGCACATCGCCGTTAATAAACATGTCTGTCCGGAGTCCCTCCCCTGCTTGCCTGTGCCTATTCATCCACTAATCTACTTTCCATCACTATACACTGGACCACACTTGTCAGAGCTCTTTATAAACAAAATCACGTATACTCTTTTTAAAAATCTGCTTTCTTTCAGTCATTATAATTATGTTGTGAGGTATCCACGTTGTGGCATGTACCAACACTTTCTCCTCTATAAAGCTGAGTAATTCCATTCAATGAATATACCATGGTCTGCTTATCCATTTATTTATTTAGGTGTCGATAGATATTGGGTTTATTCTAGTTTTTGTTTGTTTGTTTGTGTAGCAGGGATCCAGCTTGTGTCCTTGTGCTTTCAAGGCAGGGGGCGGAACCACTGAGCCAAATCCGCAGCCTCGGTTTACTCTAGTCTTTGATGGCTAGGACAAAGCTTCTCTGAACCTTCACACGGACATACAGTTTCTCCTCTCTGGGTAAATGCCAAGAAGCAGAGACTAGATCACGTGGTAAGCAAATATCGGCACCGGAGGAAACTGCCGCACTGCTTTCCAACGTGGTTACACTGTCCTGCATTTCACACAGGAAGTTCCCCAAAGCACTTAGAAAGTCATGGTAGGCCTGGTGGTGTGGGACTTCAATGCCCGCGGCTCGGGATGCTGCAGGAAGAGGATTTTACGAGCTCAACGCTGGGCAATGCTCGCAGTGGTTACGGCGGCACCTAGAATATTAAGGAAAAACACAGAAAGGTCATTCGACAAGACCTTATGAATATTCCAAATTATATAAAATAATAGTGCCCAAAGGTCAGTAAAGGTGAACTATCAGAAGTAAAACAGTAGAACAAAAGAACAAACACTTACTTTGCACATTTCCTTTGTTGTTCTTAGCTTTGCTCTTTTCAGTTCCTGGTCTTCCACTTATCTCTGTGTTATCGGTCTGGACTCTACTGCTAGGCCTTCTTTTCTCTCTGCTGTCCTGTGATGGCTAACTCCCTACTCCCTACCCGCACCTCCATGGTTCACGTAAACACAAAGGCACTTCGGTCCCTGGCAGTTCCCCTAAATGACCGGTAGCTTCCTTCTTCCTTTCCACGCACAGTCCCTTTGGGAGGGCTCCTCCTCCCCAACCTGTCCACTTAGCCCAGATTCTCCATTTAGCCAAGAGCATCCTTTGCTTGTGTAACTAACATCACACAAAAGCCCATAAATACAGAAAACTTTTATAGAGTAGTAAAAAAGTATGTTTTGAGTCACTACTATATTTGTGGAACTTAGGGAGAGAATATATGAAAGACAAGCATAATTTAACGTATTTCTCTCATAAATTACTATATGTTTTGGTGAAATAAGATGGCTGTGGTGTTGTTTGTACTAGGGATCGAACTCAGGACCTTGAACTTGTGAGGCAGGTGGCGGCACCACTGAGCTAAATTCCCAACACTTAGTAAAATAAGGTTTCGGCGAAATAAGGTTTTCAAACCCTCCCCCCCGCCCGCGAGAGCTGAACTGAGGGCCTCATGCTTGTTAAACATGTGTTTTCCCATTGAGCCAGACCCTCAGCCCCTTAGGATGATTGTGAAAGACGTTGCTCAGAAGGAAATAAGCCGCCATTCAAATCTATGCACTGTGAAATGGGCCTCCTAAAAACATGCTAATTGCTTACCTACAGCACAAGAAGTCATAGAGTCCTAGTAATAGATCGGAGCTATTTAAAAGAATGTTTGGGCACTGAAAAAGAAATTCAACATTCGTCCTGAAACACAGTGAAACTCCCACGAAGGCAGATGCAGGAGATGTGATGGTGACTTGAACTCGTTGTGTGGAACCCTACAGTCAATGGCCCTCTTCCAAAGTGTCTCACCCAGCTCATCTAGTCTGGCCTCAATACTTGTCTAGCAGACAAAATCCTCAATGGTGAGATTTGAAAGGTGGGGTGTGGAGGAGGAGGAGGAGGTGGAGGTGGTAGCCTTTTAATGTATTTTCATTAACTGCTTGTTGAATTTCTTGTTCCCACCCGCCTCACCCCAGCGTTAGCTGGCTTATCCTCAGGGCATGACTAAATGGGAACACTCTTCCTTGGGTGTGTTTTTCTGCCTCTGGATGAACTTCAAAAGGAGCAGGCCTGGTGAGCCTGGGGTTGAGTCCTTCCGTAACTGAGACACCTCGGAACAAAGACACTTTACTTCAAACAGCTACAACTGTAGAGTGCAGATTAGTAGTTATGTTACTGCAGGAGTGGTTAGCAAGAGGATTGATGATGCATTTTGAGATTCTTGGCTAAGTACTTAGGATATTTTTAGGTGGAAGATGTTACAAATAGTGATTTAAAGCCTTCTGGTCTGGCCCCAAATAAAATAAAATGAGTAGAAAATTCAGTACTATTAGTTGAACAACTATTAGGTAGATACTGGACATTGTATATCTCTTATTTCATTTAATCCTCCAAATTTCTTAAGGTGAATACCATCATTCTGTTTTAGAAAGTGTTGTAGTCACTGTTTGCAAGAAAATAGATTTAATACAGAACACATAATTTATAGGATTATTTTATAGTATTAACCCCAAAAAGTTAAATGTAGAGGAATATAATAGATCTGTCTGCATACTAGAGACCCAAAGCATCCAGCTGAGGGCCTGGATCTCACAGCAGTGTCCTGCATAGTCCCGCTGTAGGCCAAGAGCCCAAGGCAGTGTCCTCCGTGAGTCCAGCTGGAGGCCCGGAGCCCATGGCACTGTCTCATGCTTTGTCTGCATGGAGGATCTGCCCTGGGAAGGCCCTAAGGCCAGTGGTGGGAGCAAGGCAATCGGTGCTGGAATGGTGAAGGGTCTGTGCCACCAGGCTGAGGCATCGGCACTGGAGCCAGGAAGTGAGGCTCAAGGTGAGGACCAGGACTCCCCTGATGAGAACAGCACCATTCCCAGTGACAGCAAGGACTTGAGCACCTCCTCCGATGAGAACAGCCCAGTTCACATCAGGAAAACCAACTGCAGCAAGCTTCTCCTAGAAAATTATCAGGCCAAGATCCTCCCCTCACCAGTATAGTGGTGCACGCCTGTGATCCCAGCACTCAGGAGGCTGAGGCAGGAGGATCTCTGTGAGTTCGATACCAGCCTGGGCTACATAGTGAGTTCCAGGTCAGTCTCAACTACATAGTGAGACTGTCTCAAAATCCAGCTGGAGGCCCGGAGCCCATGGCACTGTCTCATGCTTTGTCTGCATGGAGGATCTGCCCTGGGAAGGCCCTAAGGCCAGTGGTGGGAGCAAGGCAATCGGTGCTGGAATGGTGAAGGGTCTGTGCCACCAGGCTGAGGCATCGGCACTGGAGCCAGGAAGTGAGGCTCAAGGTGAGGACCAGGACTCCCCTGATGAGAACAGCACCATTCCCAGTGACAGCAAGGACTTGAGCACCTCCTCCGATGAGAACAGCCCAGTTCACATCAGGAAAACCAACTGCAGCAAGCTTCTCCTAGAAAATTATCAGGCCAAGATCCTCCCCTCACCAGTATAGTGGTGCACGCCTGTGATCCCAGCACTCAGGAGGCTGAGGCAGGAGGATCTCTGTGAGTTCGATACCAGCCTGGGCTACATAGTGAGTTCCAGGTCAGTCTCAACTACATAGTGAGACCCTGTCTCAAAAAACAACAACAAAACCCAAAAACAAACAAGATCCTCCCCTCCAGTTCTTTTTTTATGGCTATTGGTAACAATCCTCAGGTGGATCCTCCATGCCCAGAACCACGCTGATGATTCAGCTGGGCGCGCCAAGTTGACCACTAGTTAACCCACCACAGCTAAGTAAGCCTTAAGAAACCTAGGAGAATTAACCCAGTTAGTGGCAGATGGGTAGCTTCACCAGAAGCTCTGGGTCTAGTGCTTCTCACTTTACAACATGGGCACATCTTCTACATCCCTGTTATGGGACACGTGCATTTATATTTGTATTTTTAAAGTTCCTTTGATGATTACAGTGATAAGTGGATTTTGAGAACTATTTTCTGTTGCTGAGGACAATTATTCAACTAACGTGTGAGGGGTTTGATATGTGAATCCTGCCAGGAATACAGTACAATATTTATATTCCAAAAGGCAAACACTGGAAATGGGCAGTGCTTTAAGGTAACGGAACCCATAATGCTGCATAGTTTCACTCCCTGAAGAGATCCCACCGGTGACGGAGAACCTCATAGCCCTGGACTCACTCACCACCTGCTCTTCTCTTTCCTCTTGCTTTGCTCCTTAAACAGGACTGCTCAGAACTTACTCGTTTATCAGTCCACCATTAACTCTAAAAATAATTTTAAATTTACTTGAATTCAGTAGTAAAAAAGGGACGGAAACAATTGCTGAACTTAATACTGTTTCAAAATAAAACATCTTAGTTCTTAAAATCCTGTTTTTAACTTACAAAAAGCACTAAAATTGTGGAAGGTTTTTCAAAAAAAACGTTTCTTGAGTGGGCACTGTTTACATTTTCAGGTTTTCTGTTTGTGCTTGGAGTTGAGAAAGCTAAGCAGTTCATGTTTAGGAGAAGCTTCTGGCAAGAGACACACGTCCGGTTGGGACCAGGCCTGTCTTGGCAGTCATAAACCTCCATCCTTTCACTGGCTTAGGGAAATGAACTTTTATGATTCTTTTAGGTTATTTCTTGCCTCTTTTTTAGTTCGCTCTTTTGGAGGCATCTGTTAGCTGGGAATCATAGCATCTCTGGCTCTATTATCTAGTCTGTTCCCTGGTGTCTCCCCACTTTTGTCTGTTCACTCTATGTTCTGGAGTTTTCCTCCCCTTCATTTTCCAACTCAGTAATTTAAACCTCAGTCATGTCCATTTTATTTCTTCGTGCTCTATCTTTCTCTCTAACTATTCCTTTTCATAGCGGGGGTGGTTCTAGCACAGATGGGAAAGGACACCCGTTTCAGCGATTCCTTGTTGCTTCTTAGTTCTTCCTCATGGGTCACTTGTTTCGCTTACTCCTTTCCGTGCTGTTGATTTCCTTTATGTGACTTGTGATCCTTTCTACACAAATGAGGGACTAACTGCAACAACTGGAAAGCCTTTTCCTGCTGTGGTGTAACTCAGTTTCCCAAGCAGTGGCTTCCTTGTGTGGGCTTAAATGAGCACCTCCTGTCAGTAGTCTGCAACAAATCTCCAAGTTTTGTTTGTTTTGTTTTGTTTTTTTGTAGCAGGGATTGAACTCAGGACCTTGTGCTTGCCACAGCACCACTGAGCTACATCCTGGCCCCCAAATCTGCAAGTTGCTGACCGTTGTAGGTCCTCTCTCTGCCTTTGTGTGCTGAGGCGAGGTTTTGGGGTCAGTCCTTCCCAGACCTTGTTTCTCTGCCAAGTTTGGCATAAGCATTACCCTTCTCCCAGCTCAGATATTTCTGTGTCTGTTCTGTGATTCTGCAGTTCTAATTCTGTTCACAGTCTCCAGAGCTTTCTCCCTGGACTTCAAAGTTGAGTGTGCTTAGCAGTCTCCTGTCAGATGGAGGGTGGCTGGAGCTGTAGCAGGCCATGTGCCTACATTTCTGGGTGCCCCTGATTTTCCTTCTTTTCTGGGGTTGGTCATCACCTCCATCCACCCATGAGAGGCACTAACCATAACCCAAGCCTCTCGTCTCCATTGGATCTTAGTCTCTTCCTCTCTTGCACTTGGTGGGAAGCCTGGAAATGTGTCTGGGGACTCTAATTCTCCACAAGGCAGGTGAAAACTGACTGCTTCCTGTGGGGTTACAGAATAGGCAGTTGACGCAAAGCCTTTTTCTGGTGCTTTCAAGAAGAAACAAAAGACACAGTAAACATTTGTAACCAAAGTCTATCTTCTTTATCAATTAGCATTAATATCAAAGTTCAGTTTGCAAATGTTTCTATCACTCGGATGGAAAGATGTTAGCAAAACCAATTTCGCTGCAGAAACTGCTGTCTGTATACGGGTAAGAACACGTAGCTCTACTTAGGAAGCTAATATACTCAGAACTTTTGGATTTGTGTCTGTGAAAACCATACACAGAGGAGAGGCTGACTTTAATATCCGTGTTTGGACCTGTTTCCCCTTATATATAGAAACAGCTGACATTGATCGAGTGCAAACTATGGGCCAGATAACCTGTTTAGGCACTTTATAGTTCATCACTTTACAGTTATCACTTTCTGAGATCCTCACATTAATTCCGTGGGGAAGGTCCGGCATTGTTTCTATTTTTATTGGGAGGAAATTGAGGCATACAGAGGCCCAGAAACATGTCTAAGGCTGCTAAGCAGTGGGGCTTGCAGGGGCACACACTGGGAGGGTCTGATACGGAGCTCGTGCTTCTAACCTTTGTGTGCATGGCCGTTCATTGGACACAGGTGAGACATATCATGCTGGAATAGCTTTCATGTGCTTAGCTCAGATTCGATCACACATGTGTTTAAAAGTTACCTGTATGCGCATAGTGCTCAAAAATCAACTTGGGGGGATATGTGGTAGTTTGAGATACAGCTATTTATAGCCTATGTTTATTAGCCCTCCAATAACCTTATTCCATCTCTGAGTTTAACACAAAAGTGAATGTACCCTTTCCTTTTGTTATAGAAAAGAGTCCAAATTTCTTTTCAAAATGATCATTGCTGTTTACTAACCTTAGTAGTAGTAAACCACAGGAGTCAGGCTCTCTATAGGGCATTATTGTAAATGTTATTTTATTTAATACAGCAAATTTACGAGCTAAGCACTCCTGTCACAGCCACTTTATTGATGAGGATATCTGTTTAGCATGTCCAGCTTCCAGAGACAGTTACTACTGGTGTCAGCATGAAGCCGTGGTCCAGCTCCAGAATCCTGTGGTAGACAGACCCTACATGGTTTCTTTGACCTTTGGCCTGTGATTACCATATATTACATGCTAAAATGAACTGTGCAGGCACAATTAAGGTCTCTAATCAGTTAACCATCAGCGGGAGATGATCTGGGGCACTAACCTGATCACAGGAGTCCTGTGGAAGCGAGTTTTCTCTGGCTGTTGGCCGACGAAATCATTGACTCCGTGGGGAGAAGGACTTTGTGCACCGTGGTTACTTTAGAGATGCAGAGAGCTACACGCTAAGAAACATGAGTGTCCTGGAGGAGCTGATGTTGTCCAGCTAAGAGATAGCAAGGGAGCAGGATCTCAGACCCACAGCCCGGCAGGCAGACGCTGCCAACCACAAGAATGTACTTGGAAGCGTGTCCTTCCCCACTGACCTTTGGTTCTGGGCTCGTGAGACCCTGCGAAGAGTCTGCTGGTCCTCGCTGGGGTACAGAAATGTAAGCTGAGGAGTGGCTGCTGCTCCAAGACTTTAAGTCTAAAATGATTTGTTGTGCAGCATGGGGGCGGCGGGGTGGGGCACAGCCTGTGCTATCCATGCCCCCGGTCACAAAGGCCTCCCTTTGCAGGAGCCCGAGTGAGCTGACTCTGCCCCTTCACTGGCACTGGCGGCAGGCGTCCTCTCTGGCTGTGCTGGCCTTTTTCTCCTCGTTGGAGGTAGCGCCTTCTCAGGACTGACTTGATTCTGCCTCCTCTGCCTGGGTTCCTCCTCAGCTCTTTCCCTCCTGCCAGACAACTGCCAGCCCGCTTCGGCATGAGTTAAAACACCACTTTCCCACGGGAGGACTTTTCAGAAGCCTCTGAGTAGGCTGCCACGTGCCCCAGGTTCTTCTATTTGGCATTGTCACCTCGTCTGGGTTAGGAGTGTGTCTGACCCTTCTGATCGGTGCCGCTGGAAGTCTCCCGGGTTTTTCTCACTGCATTCTATTCGCAAGCAGGACAGTAAGTTTGCCAGAATTCATTTTTACCTTCAGTCATTTGCTTTCGTCTTGATCAGAGGTCTGCTCTACTAAAATGCTCGGTTGGTTGAGGGCAGGGTCCAAGCCCGTGTGTCTCTGTTGCCTGCTCAGTGCCGACCTCAGGGCAACCACAGCTGACATCCGGTGGCCCCTGAGTCACTGAATGAGGACACAGAGAGCTGTGCAGTGCACACTGGCTGGTGCCAGTCTCTCTCCCTCTCCCTCCGTCCCTCGCTCCTTCTCTCTCTCTCCCTCCCTCTCTCTCTGTCTCTAACACACACACACACACACACACACACACACACACACACACACACACACACACACACTCACACCACTGTTAAAGAGCTATCTATGGATTATCCTATCTATTCACTCTGTATAAAATTATTTTTTGCTGTCAGTTAAAAATTTCATAATGGTGATTGTAAGTGGTTAAAAATAATAAGATGACAACTTGCTGAATTATTGCATGTATTTTCTGAATCATGCACACGTTTTTTTGTACCAGAGGTCAAACTCAGGACCTTTCACTTGCCAGACAGGTGTGGTGCCACTGAGCTAAATTCCTGGCATCCAACGCTCAATTTTTTTTTTTTTTTTTTTTTTTTTTTGAGATAGGGTCTTGCTATGCTGCTCAGGCTGGCCTTGAATTCTTGGGTTCACGCAGTTGTCCTGCCTCAGCCTCTTGAATAGCGGGGACTATAGGCCTGTGCTGCTGTGCCAGCTCATACTTTATTTCTTCCATTCAGGTGTTGAGACAAACAATATCTAGCCAGGCATAGGGACACACACCTGTAATCCCAGCTGCAAAGGAGTTTTTCAAGGTGAAGGGAAGCCTGGGCAACTTAGCAAGATCCTGGATCAAAATGAAAAATGCCAGAGTTATAACTCTGGGTTTAATTACCCAAATTGCAAAACAAACAACAAAACAAAAGAAACCTCCCAAAAAACTAATACTGTAGATTAGCATTCATTTACAAAAGAGGTTTAAATTGTTCTAGTGGGAATCTTAAGGAAAATAAAACCTGCTGTGGAATAGAAACTAAGGATCTTGCTATGATTTGAATGTGGATTGTCCTCCGAAGCTGTGGATGTTGGCAGCTTAGCTCCCACTGTGGCGGTGTGGTGGGAGGTGAAACCGTTAAGAGGATGGGCCTAATGCAAGGTGCTTAGGTCACCAGAGGGGCGTCCTCCTCCACAGGAGTAATGCCAATTCCCAGACAGAGTTCTTGTGTGAATGAGTTGTTAGAGCAAGCACTCATTTGCAAAAAGTTTCATCAAACTGAGCCGAATTAAGTTCTTTTCTTTACAGAGTACCAAGCCTCAGGTTGTTATAGCAATAAAAAAGCAGACTAATACAGAAAATATAGAAACTGAGTTTGAATGTTGGCCAAGCTGGAACTATTCAATTTTCAATGTACTTATCAAATTAGACATATATATTATATGTAATAATTATATATATGATACATATAATATAGAATACATTATATGGTCCATTATATAATCTAATTTCACAGATTAATGTACCTATAATTATTTAATTCTATATATTATTTGTGTATTTTTTAAAAGTCTAAGGTGTACAGTTTTATAGATATACCTCACTGAATAGTAAGTAGTCAGGAGCAATGGGAGCATTAAGGTGATTTTTTTAAAAAACAACACTGCTTTTCCTTAATCTTTACTAGCAAACCTATAGGCATGACTCAGAAACACCATCCCAGATAATAACAATGGCAGTACTAAATTATTAATAAGTATTAACTATGCTGAAATAAAAACAAAATGCAATAAAAAGGAAAAGTAACAATTTATGCACTAATATATTTTTACATATATGGCCACACATACATTTTCATTCCTTAAGCTTTATTAAGTTGGCTCACTTTTTTCATCAGTCTCAAATTACCCAAACCTGTACTATTTTCGAGCAAAATAATTCTCAACATTTTCTTGTAACAAATGTTTTCCAGTCTCTTTTGCTCAGCTTTACCTAGTAACCCTGATTTCTTCAGTATGGTTGGGGGGTCTATTTATTTAGTCATGTGTTCAACAGTTTTTGATGCTTTACTTTTTCTTTCCAAGCAAAACTGCCTTTAGTTCTACCTTCTCTTGGAAGAAAACCTGCAGCCTCAGCTTGTGTTTGATGTCTCCCTTGGGTCCAGCATCTTCCTTCTGCCCACTAAACTGAGGTCCACAACAAGCCACGCTACCTAACATGGTTGCGAGGGGTGAAGCTGAAGTTTGTAGGGGAAAATGTGAAGAAGCCTAGGCAGACATGCGGTCGGTGTCAGCGAGGGAGTTCCAGGAACAAAAGTCACGGAGTGGAGGAGAAGGGCACGGGAGTGGCTTCCTTTAGCAAAATAGGTGTTGTTTCGCATGCAGACGTTGCCTACAACTTGTGCTGTGGCAGCCATGACAGAGGGTGCAAAGCTCTAGGCACGGGAAGATGAAGAGAAGGGTGTGTGGAGCTCTGTGCATTAGAGGATTTGGCTGGAGGAGAAGGACTGATCTTATGTGCAGTCTGGAGGACGGAAGGCGAGCAGGCCCCGCGGATCCCTGTGGTGTGTGTCCCCCAGGCCTGCGCCCTACCTGTGAGCATCTTCATTGGGAATAGCAACTTGAAAGAAAGTGTGTGTGAATTTATGTGTAGGAATACATACTTCAAGGATGTGCAAATTGTAGACTATGATCAAACTACATGTAGTTTTAATTTTCCCAAGGACAACTTGTTTGTAACCACTCATTCTAGTAGTTGCTATTTTCCCAGTTGTCCCTGTCACTCTGTAGATTTTGAAAGAAAAAATATCCACATTTACATACATATTGACTTTTATACTAATATTCATTTACATGAAACCTGTTATGTTTCTTTCATCTTTAAACCAGACCCGTGTCTTGGACAGTATGGAAATCTTTGGAGAGTGTTTAATGTGTGCTTGTCCTGTGAGAATTACCATCTCAAGTTTAAATAGAGAAAAATATAATTTTAAGAATGTAGAATATTTCAAATCTTTGGTTTCAAATTAGTAGAGGCACAGAATTCAATTGCATATCATAGGAGAAAATAATATGAAGTGGCTTAATTCTGATTATTTAGGGGTTTGTACTCTACAGGAAAGTAAGCCCCTACCGATGTTCACTATGGCTTACTGAACTGATAAATGATGATTAACATTTATTCTCTGTAAAGAGAATGTAAATTTGTTGGTTTGAAACATTCTCAGTCTAGCAATCTCCTCTACACTAAAATTATAATCTCTATTTTGACACACAGTGTTCATCCTAATATCCCTCTAGTTTTTCATTTTTAAATACAGGTGATTCTACAGTAATATCATTACAATTTTTGAGAACACAGAGAATACAAGGCAGAAGGGGGGAAAACATGGATTTTTACATTTGGGTTTAACCCAGCAAGCTTGTTACCTCTGAATTTTAATAAAGGCAGAAGCAAAAGCCAAAAGGATGCAATTTGCATCATCTATGAATCACTTATTGCAAGAAACACTCCTTCAAGGAATTTGAAATTGCAGACTGCAACCCGACTGCGTTCTGTTCTCATTTTCCATTTGACAACATGTTGTAGCTGCTATTTTTTCAGTGGCTGTTATTTTCTGGGTCCCTTTCGATTTCAGAGGAACGGTCCTTCCATCAGCTAAACAAATACAAAAAAATGTCTGTAGAGCAAAATGCTATGGTGTAATAGGGACTGAGAACAACCTGAACCCAAGAAACAAAGTCGCCTCACCAGTGGCCACGGCCTGACAGAGCTGGGTGCACTGAGGGAGCTAGTGAGAGAGCAGCACCGCTCCTGCTGCTCCTGGGTCCTGTTGCTCGGTAAATATCAGCTGTATTTTGAATTCCACAAAAGCCTGTATGTAAATTTCTCTGTATTCACTCATATTATGATTTAGGAGTGAAGCGGATTTAACTCAACCTAGAGATTCTAGTTATTATTTTGTAGCTATATATATATTTAAATCAGCTGCTTCTTTTATGTGGGCTTGGTAATAGAACCAAAACTCAGCAATTAACACACAACATTAATAAATCCCACAGCTAGCTTCCCTTCAAATTCAAAGACATACTAAGAAGAGAGTGAACTTCGGATTTTGGCTTGTTTGTACCCACCGAAGTAGCTGAACTACAGATTTTTAAATTGTCTTTTGGAAATAATTGACTATAAGCTGGAGGTTTTGTTGGCTAAAGTTTGCCCCAATGCCATTTTTTTTTTAACTACTGAGCTTACAGCTCCCAAAAACAAAGAATACTGAGGAAAGTGGTGATGACACTATAATTTACAGCCTTGAACTGGGAATTAGGGTTCTCCTGCAGCCTTGCCACCAGCTGAGCCCTTTGGAATGTTGGCTGAGTCCTGACCCGCTCTGTGGCCCAGGGGTGGTGCTGCTGGGGGAGGCTTTCCAATCATGACATAGAAGGTGTTAGGGAAGTGCAGGGTACCACAGCTTCTCCACAACTCTGATTTTTTCCTTTCATGAAGATTATTAACATTTGGCAGGGAGTCAATACGTGACAATTTATTATCACATTCAAATCCAGGTAGGTTAAGAGTTTAAACTTTTTATACCAAAAGTCAAGTCTCTTGTGCTTTATAGAAACCCCAGATGCCACGTTTTTGTTTTTTTTTTTTTTTTAAAGCGCATGAATTTCACTTGAAAAGCCTCTTTTCTGGCACATAGGCCCTGCATTATAAAGAAATATTCCATTGAAAGGTCTGCTCTGGCACGGAGAACAGAGAAAAGTCTTGTGTTTGTATACTCTGTGAAGCTGAACAACAATTTCCAACATATGTTAGGAGAGGCTGCCCTCTTTGGAGATGCGAAAATGGATCGCTCCAGAGGGAAAAGAAAGCTGAGCGCTGAAAAGTTTTCGTTAATCTTTTACTGGTGAGACGGGGCGGGAACGGGGAAGGCCGGAGCCAAAGCCCAGCCCACAGGAAATGAACGCGGTCCTTCTCAGCGAGGCTACTTAAGCAGAGAGAAAACATTTACAGTACTTGTAATTACGATGGTTTTCGGCACCTAAATTGTCATAAATCACATTTATAAAAGCCATCTTCGCACCAGTCAAATTTTGAAAGCTGCAAAATATATTCAGCTGGTGGGTAGTTTGAAACAGTGGTGCATATGTTTGGAATAAATACATGTTATAATTATGGTTTTTAATACTGGGAGGTTTCTTATGAGGATTTATATTCACATACTGATGATAATGGAGTACATTGTGAACATAATAAAGTGGTGATGGGTGGTATTCGTTCCGGCATTTCTACAAAATAGTACTTCCAACTCTGAGGGGTATGTTCCTATGTAAATCCCCATACGTCAAGATAAAAATATACTTCTCAATGTATTTCCTGGAGCAAACTACCTAGAGAGAAAATACCTGCATTTTCACAACCAATTCATGGATCTTAAAACATAATTATGTCTTATTGCATTGTTGATCCCAGAGCAGTATTTGAATTAAAAAGGAGTGCCAATAGAATTGGTAGAAAGTAAAAGAGCTCTATTTTATAGCCAAGAACATGGTGAAGTAAAATCTAGTTTTAATAAAAGACTAGCATCATAATAAGCAGATGAATCTAACTGGTAATTAGAGTTTTTATTACATATGTATCACCTAACACCAAAGCCAATGGATCCTGTAGAAAAGGGGAGGGGGAGATGGTAAGAGGCAGAAAGTCTGGCTGGGTCTAGGAGGGGTCTGAATTAACTCTTTCCACAGTTGTGATGCAGAGGACAACTGTATTTTAGGCTGTGAGGACCTCGGTTGAGATCTCTCGGTACAATGGAGATTCTCTCTTTTATTTCATCTTCCAACAAATATCTGCTAAACACCTCTTCTATGCCAGGCACCAGCCTACACCCTAAGGGCAGAGGTATGGGGAAGTCAGGTCCCAGCCCTCAGGAGCTTCTGCTTTTAAGAGAAATGGAGTCATACAGACATAATTACAGTACAACATAGCATATACATCGACAGGTGTGAACAGTAATGTTTGCCTTGACATGTGTCTCCATTGTAAATGCTGCCACAGATAGCCTGTATCATGGCTTTCTTGTTGCTGGGTGCTGCTCAGATATTTTAGTCTTCTAGGTAGAGAACTTTTCTTCAAGCTGAACTTGGGCAGCAGATTCAGAATGATATCCTTATAGGTCTCTGTCTTGCTTCATTTCCGTAAACATTTTTTGTTGTTGTTGTTTTGGTCCTGGAGATTGAACTTGGGTCCTTGTGCTTGCAAAGCAGGTGGCGGCACCACTGAGCTAAATCCCTGGCCCTCCATAAACATTTTAAAACGTGGGTTCTGCTTTTTTGTGAATGTACATATTCCATAGGATCCCTTAACAGTTTTGGAAGTTTACGTCTTCGACCAGAATATAGGATTAGATTGCTGTGTTAACAGCCTACTCATGAAGAGTCTCATTATAGGTAGAAAGAAGACAGTTATAGGTTACAGTAATGTGGTTTTGCACGCATGCTCCCTCTCTCAGTCTGTCTCTCTCTCAGAACATCTGTTGTCACCACCACACTACCATCATGCCAGAAAATTTTATTGCAGAGGTTTCATTTCATTAGCTTCAATTTTTCATTTCTGCTTAGCTGTAAATTATTTATTGCATAGAAAGATTAAACTTCAGTTCCGTTCTTTCGAGCCGATTCTGCCTGCTAATGAGAGTAGAATGAGTACAAAAAGAAAGTAGGGGGTAATGCTTCTGTGAAGGCTCTGGGGATGGTCCCCTCTTCACGGTCGACTGGGAGCAGCTTGTGCGTGGGCTCGCCCCTGCCCAGGCGGCTGGGCCAGACCCACCGTGACGTTGAGAGCAACACTTGTGTTCATGGTGAGGGAACATCTCCCTTATCGTACAGAGTCACAAAGGCTTGCTGTAGGAGGAGCAGGCTTGAGATGCAATAAGTGGCAGGCATTGTGCTGGGAGTTGGAAATAAAGTGCAGAAAGCAGCACGTGCTGTCCAGATGTATATAAGCTGGTAGGAAGGCAGTGGCCGTGCTCTAAAGGAATGGATCACTCTTCCGTGATGTGGTAGCCAGGAAAAAGCATCCTGCAAGGGGTCTGTTCTGTGGACCTGTTGCTGTCCTTCTGGATCCACTCCGCACTGGCACTAAGTCTTTCCAAAGAGCACTCCCGGCCAGTGGGTCAGCACAATGCAGCACAGAGACAAACCTGTTCCTTTAGCAGATACACCTTTTAAATGGGCCACTGGCTAGGGCCAAGGATTTAACTCTGTGGTTCCACCACCTGCCTTGCAAGCAAAAGATCCCAAGTTCGATCCCCCGTACCAAAATAAATAAATAAATGGGCCACTTGCTAGAGCTCAAGGATCTGCCTCAGCTTCTCTGAAGCCGAGCAGAAAGTCTGAGCCTCCTCCTACGAGGTCATCCTTTTTCCCTGTCTCCTTCACGGACCATGTCTGCGGCTCTTTGCTTTCTGTAGCTCCCTCCCCTTCACCCTTCACGGCCTCTCTTGCGTGTGAATTCTTTGAGCCTGCTTCTCAGAGGGCCTGGACTAACACAGTCATATTCTGAGCCACCTGAGAAAACCGGCAGGTAAGATGGGCAGTGGGGACTGCTCAGCCGCCACCTAACAGCAGAGAGCCGCCCCGAGCAGAAGGCGGGACGGAGATCATTCCAGACAAGGTGGTGGTGCAGCTCCTGTGGATTTCACTGGTGATGAGTGGAGAAGATGTCCTGGTGAGGGGAAGACATATTTAAGGTACTATGGTAGGCATTTGACAAACAAGGACAGAAAGAGAGCAATGCCTTCATGGACAGCAGAGTTTACTTACTGGTTATTGCCAAGTTGTTCTCTGGGGCTACCTTGGGATAGTGAGAGGCTGACGGCTGTTAATAAGGTTAAAGGCCTAAAGGCCGAGTGTGAGAGCCAGAGGGCCTTTTTAGTAGCTTGCAGTGAAGCTCTTATCTCCTTAAGTGGAAGAGCTGTCATAGCTGGGTGGCAGATACTGGGTTCCCTGGAGTCGCAG
Organism: Fukomys damarensis; assembly: GCF_012274545.1. Taxonomy (NCBI): domain Eukaryota; kingdom Metazoa; phylum Chordata; class Mammalia; order Rodentia; family Bathyergidae; genus Fukomys; species Fukomys damarensis. The sequence continues at coordinate 3,436,791 of NW_022900943.1, read as the reverse complement.
AGCTCAGCCACGCCAGTTCCATTTGTGCTAAAGTCAAAGCCTTGATCAGGAAAACTTTGACCCCAAAACACTGGATAGGAACAGCAGTGAGGGATGTTTTGGCAAAAGCTCTTCAGAATGTTGGCTCTGTAGACCTTCCTGTGCCCTCAGAGGTGGCCAGCCTGGGCCAGTCTGACGTCCTGGCCTGGTGGACCTGACAAGAAGGACCTAACACTTCTCCCGCACTCCAAAGTGTGGCAAGACTTCTTCCCTGAAAGGCAGCAGGTGTCTGCCGCAGGAGTTGCCTCCACCTCCCCTCTTCTGGTGGTCGGGACAATGCCTAGACTTAAATTCCAGCACCACCAGCTAGAGATGTGCTGAATCTGATAAGGAGGGGAGGAAGGAGGCCAGGCCCTGAAGACTCTGTGTGAACGAGCGAGGGACACAAAATGGAACACACCAAGGAGAGCCCAAGGGTGCAGGGTGAATTCACTGCTAGGGTGGCTCTTGAGTGTAGGAAAACGTGACGGTGAATGCCGAGTAGAATAGAAATGCCTGCGTTGTTCCAGCAGGTGATCCAGGAATGCATAAAGTCTGAGAGAAGTAGCTATACTAGAATGGAATCTTGTGTCAGGCCAGAGGGTTTACTATGGGATTATATGCACTGCGGGCCCGGGGGACATACCACCTCCAAAGCCATTAGGAATGACGCCACTGAATGTGAACACTACTAAAAACTCAGTGATAAGCACCTCTGAATATTCAGATATGAGTGCCACTGAGTGCTCAGTGATGACAGGCCCAGTAGAAAACGTCACTACAGGCCCCTGGGATTTTTCTTTTCTTTTTAGAGTCAGGGTCTTGCTATGTAGTTCAGGCTGGCCTTGAACTCAAAGCAATCCTCCTGCCTCTGCCTCCCGAGTGCTGGGATTACAAGTATGAGCTCCAGGCCTAGGGCCCTGGGATTTTGAGTAAGGCCATCCTATCTGCAGCAGAGAATTATATACCTTTGATAAACAATCCCCAGCATGTTACTGTGCCCAGGTAAAGACTAAACAATGAAAGCCGAAAATTGATGATGCCCAGCACTATTTATTCTGTCAGAGCCACCAGGTCAAGAAGTCAGACTGGCTAAGTACAGCAGTTGTTCATTTTAAGACGGAAACAGCACAGCCTGGGTAAGATGCATAGGCTGGTGGATCCTAGCTACCGCCACATTCCCAGTAGCAGATCTTCCTTGCCTGCTCACGCCCCTGGTTTGGGTGGAAGAGGTTCTCTACAGCCCTCTGGAGGACAGGGAGAAATCCCGAATGGCTGAAGCAGCGTGTGGGCTCACGCTAGAAATGAGTGGCAGCTGTGTCATGGACGCGTTCAGTGATTTCGAAAACTGAGCAAGAGGGAAAATCCTCCTGAGAGGTGGCTCTTCAGTCAGGCACCTGCTCACCTATTTGCTGCTTGATGCATGAATGAATGAACACAGGAACACAGAGCAAAAGAGAAACTGAACTTGTGGGTCACTTACAACAGTGGCTTCAGTCAAGACGAGAAGGATCAAATTGTTGTAGAAATGGATTCTTTGCAATGACTCCTTGCTAAGTAGTCCCAATACTTGGAAAAGGTACGAATAAATCCTGCCCAGTCTCTGTCACACTAATTCCGGGCTCCATCGGGACTATCACAATGTTTCTTTCAAACGAAGGGCTTTCTATTAGAATACGCAGGAGACTTTCTCTCCTTCCGGATACAAAGTAGATCAAGTTGGGGCAAAGATAAAAGACAGTAGGCAATACATTTTATGAGAATATACTTTCCTACAACTCTGAGCAAATATCTAAGGCAACAACTGAAAGGAGATGAGAGAAGGGCCTTTGGATTCTAAAAAGTCTACTTGCCTCAGAAATACTTTGCAAAGTGAATACAGATGTGCAGAGTCAATGACACATTTATCTCAACAACATTTTCAAAGACATTGTTGGTAAATGGGCACCATCTAAAACCGGGTTTGTCTGTCCTCTTTCTTTAAAAGCTACTATATGGAGAATATTAACAAATGCTAACAGCTACTCATGTGGTAAGGGGTGCGAAATCTGTCTTTGAGTGTACAAAATCAAGAGAAAAAAAAGATCCAGACTTACATACACTACATTATAAATTACCATGCTGCTTGTATTTTGGATATACTTTACCCATATATTAGAACAAGAAATATGCTGTCAGTGTACACTAAAGAAAAGGAGAATTATAAAATGTATTTTGTCCTTTAACAAAAGTGGTGAATTTTCTGGTTGGATTACTGGCACAATTTTTTTTTTTAAATCACTGGTTAGATTATTCCTTAGCTTTGAGAAAAAAATATTCCATAGGAATGCAAGAAAAACATAATTTTAGTTACAGTATAATTTTTCAGCTGTTGCAAGAAGGCATATTTTGGCATGTTTCAGAACTAGTGAAATGTAAGGATATATTAACTAGCTGATGACTGAATCATTATTTTTAATGGCTGAGAGGCAAGATTTACAAGCCACTGATTCCCATCTTCTTTCGCAGTACCTTGTCCATACCTGAAGCCAATAATTTGGAGTCATAAAGCGCTAGCGACTTTCTGAGGTCCTGGGGGCGTTTGCCTATGTGACAGAGACTCTCAGGAACCTGGGCGCATTTTGCTTTGATGGTGAGGTCAAGAAAAGATGAAATGTAAGGTGTGACTTTCTGTGTTTTATGTAAAAATCTCACCAAATGGATAACAGTTGGGGATCAACTAAAATCACCAGTAGATCCAAAGCGATCTTATTTGCATGAATCAGCCACAATTATTTCAATCTGAAAAATAATCAGCTCTATTCACAGCCCCAGTCTACAGAACCTTTGTCCATTTCAGAGTGGCCAAATACAGACCCTTTAGGAGAGGAGAGAGCAGGACCATTTGGCAGTTTTTAGGAGCTGCTGGTTCCCTTCTCAGTGTAGCATTTTCAATTCTCATTTGAAGCATGTTTAAAAGAATAAAATAAATGCTTAATATTGCAAGGGCAATTACTGAAAAATAACTATGAAAATATTAACAATAATTTTGTGGGGTTGTAATAAATGTGCTTCTTTATCAATGCATTAAATAATAAGATCTAGCAGTAGGTCTAACAACTACTATAATTTTAAAATAGTGAAGCATCTCAACAATATTTTTGAATTATCTGTAATTGCTGCACTATGCTACAAAAATATCTGTAATTTCTATTAGTGTCAACATCGTAGGTACTCTATATGCTAATATTGCTTCCATGCATTATTTAAGATATCTGAGTTATCAGTTAGAGGTTAGTGCAAATAGTGATATAAAAGCCTTTCTGTGGAAATCTCAGTGGGAGCTGGTAAAGTGTAAATGATAAACCCATCATACATTTATCGATGTTCGAGCTAAATTGAGTTCAAGCACTTTTGGGGGTAGAGCATTTTGCTTCCCTTTGTCTAGTTTGAGTTCCTAAGTTACCTAAATAGAAATGATGTTTGGTATTTACTATTCCCCCAAATGATGGACTTCAGTACGTTACACTGACAAAAAGGTCTTTCATTTCACCCTTTAATAACCAGCTTCCTCTTTGTGAAGCAAGAGGGCAGCTTCCTCCTTCCCCAAGTCAGACAGGAGCCAGGAGCTGCAGCCTGTCCTGCTGTAGTGAGCACCTCTGCTTTACCCTCACAAGGCTCCCCTCTAGGAGGTCATTCGGTCTCCCTGGGGTCACCTGCAGCCTTTCTGATTGGAGGCCGCATGTTCTAAACAGCATCAAATTATGCGAAGTATTCCTTGTCTGCTCACTTTATTACTATGTATTGCTTTCCACCAGGGATGGAATTGAGACCACTACAAGAATTCTATGGGGCAGCCTCGGTCTAAGTCATATTTAAGAGAAATATTTGGATGATTGGTTTATTTTCACTTCAGGATTTTCACTCTTAGCAATTCCCACATGAAACAGTGTATGTAACTTAGAGGAATCTTAAACATGATAAATGCATCATTCACATGTCTTGATGTTGGGGATAGAATTTATCCAGTATGAGAGCAGACAGGTTTAATAAACCACTTAAGTGTTATAAGGCGTGCTTCGTACTGTGATGAATTATGTCTCTATTTGTGCTTCAATGTATATGTTCTATCATTTTGAATATTGAATGAAAAAACTCTTGTATGCCGAATGTGAAAGCATTGATTTAAAGCAAAAATGTTAATAAAATAAAACTGAAGGCTGACAGACCTTCCATAAGTCATAGATTGCAGAGAGAAGGAAGGTACAACGGGGAAGATAGGTCCTGAAATTTTCTTTTATAAATCTGTGTGAACTCATATTAAGTACACTAAATTTTTAAAAGACAAATTCATTATATTTGAGAATTTTAAACATCAAAAATTGTACTTGGTTTACAACATCTCTTTTAATAGCTAAGTTTCCATTCCAGTTTTCCTGAAAACATATATTTCTAAAAGATTGATGCTGTACTTGTGTTTTCCTAGGTCAGTTATTCTTCATACTTACAATGTGTTGCATTTCTGCTAGAAGTTCCTATCAGGAAGAGTTATTTGAATCAAACCAATCTCCTTAGTTTTTCATAGTGGCAGGGGACCTAAAGTCCAGCTTCTAATAAAAAGGACTTCAGCTGGGCGTGATGGGAAACACCTATAATCTCTGCTACTCAAAAGGCTGAGGCCAAAAGTCTGGAAGTTTGAGGCCAGCCAGGACAACTTGGAAAGACTCTGTCTCAAAATAAAAACAATAAAAAGGGCGCAGTGGTGGAGCCTTGCGTGTGTGAAGCCCTGTGTCCAGTCTCTAGTAACACATGCACACACGTACACCCAGAGCTCAGGGGCAGGAGGAGTTATTTGGGCATGTGGCTCAGTCCTAGAATATCTAGTTTGTAAAAAGCCCTGGGTTCAGTCCCTACAGCACAAAAAGGAAAAAAAAAAAAGAAAATTAACCTCCAGTAAATTTTCTTTATGTTACCTTTAACAAACTAGAAGTTAAGAGCCAAGGGTTTGGAAAACAGAAACCCAAATCAACAAAAAGCTTTCCTTGATCACAAACAACTTTGAGAATACTTTGGAGAAACTGGGGATCATTTGAGAAAAGTGACTCAGCAATTTCAGTTTTGTTGCCTTCTTGCTCCTGTCACAAATGACCCTGTGGCTGGCACGACGTGAGGGAGCAGAGCGCCATCCCTTCATGGAAGTGCCACCTCGACATGTAAGCCTCCCTGCGCCCCCGATGCTGTACAAGGCACCTCCACCTTTGAATGCCTGAGCCAATCCTTATTTGCGTTGGACTGCTCATCCTTTGATCCTTCAGCACAATATTGTTTCACCACGTCCAAAAGCTTCAAAGCTTTGGCTTGAGTAGAAGGCAGACTCCAAGCTGAATTAGGTCCTGACTCCAAAAGTCTTAAATCTTTTCCATCTTACCTCAAATCTAGGAACTTTATCTGAATTAGTGAACAGCAACCATATTAAACTTCTTTCAGTCATCGTGGGGTAGGATCTGCCGTACACATATGAGCTTGAGCTAATGAGAGTAATATTTTAAGGCAGGATGAACATATAAAGAAAGGAATAATCGCTTTGGGAAGTCAAATTCTTGGTACAATAATGAAGTTATTTCTCAAACATTTTTGGAACTTTTCCTTTGACTTTTATTTCTTTATAGTCAACTACATGTAAGTTTTAGCTGCAAAATCATCCATGAAAAAGAAAAAAAGCAACTGTTTTCTCTCACTGAACTTAATTTCAATTTTATTCAACTCAGGTTCATCTTGGCAATCATTTGTCCAAGTTGATTCAGGCTATTTCCCTCACCTTTCTACCCTGCCTTAGGTGTCCCTTGGTGGCAATCAGTGGCTCTCACAAAGTATCGTGCCTCATGGTGGCCCTCTGGGTTTCTGGACAGAGGGACCTCCCCCAAAGCTCTGGAGACTCTGTGTGCATGACACATCTAGCTCACGGTCCTTGGAAGTCTGCTTGGCTCGATGTCTGTGGCCCATTCTTTTAGCTCTCTGGGAAGACAGCGAAATACAGGAAGTGTTTGGACGCCCTCTGTGTACTCGGGGGGCCTGGGACCCCTGGAGGGGCTGTGTCACACGTGTCCAGCTCGGATGCTCCCACCGGGCCTCTACTTTCTCTGCTGCTGTGACCGGAGGGGCAGGGTGGGAGAGCAAGGGGAGGTTTGCTGCCTGGAGTCCCCTGAGGAAACTGCATGAGTCTTCTTCATACTGTCCTCAACCTTCTCGGGGAATTCAGTTTCTTTGGGGTAGGACTGAAGTCTTACTGAGAAGATAATGCATCATTTTCTCTCAGGTTGTTGTTCATAGTATTAACTTTATGATCAGGCTCATTCAGGCTTTTGACTTCTATTTCCTCAAAACTTTTCTCTCAAACTTCTCTATGAGTTTAAAGTTGTTATAGCATAGTGGTCAGAGCGACAACTCTGATCTAGGCTGGCTGGTTTTGACTTGTGGCCCCAACATAGATCATTTTAGGGCCCTGAGTCCTCACTGTGCCTCAGTTTCCTCATCTATAAGTGGTGGTGGTAATAATAGTGTTTCTGTGCTGAGTTTGTTATGGGGATTAACGATTTAATATCTGTAAAGCGCTTGGAACAGAGTCTGTATATGGTCAACCATATATATTATACGTTACACTGAAAAAATAATCCATGAATCCCAAGAGATCCTTCAGTGCCTGATTCTGTCTGAGTGAGATGGAGCAGAGAGGTAGAAGGAAAATTTGGAGGCAGCTATGATGCTTAATTTTATGTGCCATGAGTCATCTAGGTTTCTGGACATCCACACCAATGGAAATATGTCTGTGTGACATTAACACTTCAGTGGTGGACTAAGTAAAACAGATCGCCCCTCTAATACAAGAGGCCTTCATCCAGTCCCTTGAACAGAATTAATGAACTCTCTCCACCCGATGGTGCTCAAGCTGGGAATTCAGTCTTCTGGTGTATCCATGGTCAGTTCTACTGGTTCCTTGGCTCTCCGACTTGGACTGAAACAGTGCCATTGGCTCTCTGGGTCTCCAACTTGCTGAATGCAGAGCATGGGACTCTTGGCCACCATAACTGCCTGAGACAGTTTCTTTTCTGGTACCTGGGGCTGAAGTCAGGACCTTGCGTTTGTGAGGCAGGTGCTGGCATCACTGAGCTAAATCCCCCACCCGTGAGACGGTTTCTTATATCTCCTCATGCAGTCATTGATCTCTTAACAACAAGAATACTTCCTGGGAATGTGTTGTTAGGCAATCTTGTCATTTTGTGAACTTCAGAGGTGTACTTCTAGAAACAGAGGTCATTTAGCCTACTGTGTGAGACTACAAGCTACACAGCATGTTACTCTACTGAACGCTCCAGGCAATTGTAATGCTGGGGTAATGTTTGTGAATCTAAATGCATCTATACATTGAACACATACAGTAAAAAAAAAATCTGGAGTTTTCTCTGAGTTGCCAGTGAGTGGTAAAGGAAGTAATGGGCACGCATATTGCTGTAGTACTGTAGACTATAAACACACTGTGCTCAGGCTACAGTAAGTGTCTAATATTTTTGTTATTTCTTTAATAACATTTTAACTTTACAAACTTGTTTTTTGGTACTGGGGTTTGAACTCAGGACCTTGCACTTGCGAGGCAGGCGGTGGAACCACTGAGCTAAATCCCTAGCCCTACTTTACAAATTTTAAAACTTGGCTCTTTTTTTAGTGACAGCTTACAACATGAACACACTGTACAGCTTTACAAAAATATTTCCTTTACATTCTTTTTCTGAAAGCTTTTTTTCCACCTTAACATTCTTTTATTTGATTTTTGTTGTTGTTAAAAGCTAAGGCACAAACACACACCTTGTCTTTGGCCTACACAGGGTTAGGATCGTCAGTACCACTTTTCTACCCTGTATCTTGTCCACTGGGAGGTCGTAGGGACAGTAGCCCACTTGGGGCTGCCAGCACCTCTGACACCACAGCAGTGCCTCCTTAAGGCCCAACTGAGGCCCTTGAAGAGCCCCACCCCCGGGAAGTCCATGGTGGTTTGCTTGGTTTCTTTTTTCATCGTAGACTTGCTGGTGCGCAGTTAATACCCCATGGACGTATTCCTCGTTATTAATGCAAATATTCTGGTGTTGGGGTCCATGTTTTCAAACTTTAAAGTAGCTTGTTGAAGTCTGCAAAAACTCCTGCTGAAGGCTTCACTGTGACCTGTCTGGGGTTCTTCTTCTGCAGTTTGCTTTTCTCTTGCTTCTTCAGCTGTGTGCTCAATGGGCCACAGGAAGTTTCCGGCTCCACTACAATCTTATGGGGCCACAGTCAGAAAGGCAGCCCACCATTAGCCAGATGCTGTTATGCGGTGCGTGACTATACAGAGAATATTTCACAATACTGCCCAGCCACCACTGTCTCAGCCCTGTCCCCTTCTTGCTCACTCTCCTTGTATGTTATTTACTTTCCCCCTATTTTGGTTCATTTCCATCTTTGCTCATTTTAGTTAAGCTGACTCAGACTAGGAAATAAGGAAAGACATTTGGACCAGACTAGATTGGGAGTTTGCATTCATTCACCCTAGTGGTTCAGTTATCCCTGAAAACTAGACACCCTGAGTTAGAGCACAGGACACAACCAGTTATGCAGATTTAGAGCCAGCGCCATACCTGGCATGATAAAAATTGATCGTGTTAGACAGAGATTAATTTCTGGCTTTTCAACTATACTTTTTACTGGAAGATTTATTTTCAGTAGAAAATTGAGATATATTATATGATTTATTTAAAATGGGCATTTATTATTGGCAATTTCAACACTGCTCACATTAGAAGTTTCAGGATCATGAGATCCTATTTGTCAAAAAAAATGCTATCATGTATTTTATCTTGCTTCTGTGATTTATAATGAGGACTGAGAATCAGAATCTTGTGTGCCCTAACCCTCTTTCTAGTACTTTGTCTTCTTGTGGTCTTTGGCACATCACTTAATCTCTCTTTGACTTAAATTCTCCATTGGAAAAATGAAACCATTAATATTTGCCTCCTACAGAATTGCTGTAAAGATTAGTCTCTTAATGTTTACAAAAGTTCTTTAACCATGGAAAGAACTCTAGCACCGTGGGTTATTGTAATAGGTACTGCTCCATTATCCTCTTAGAGAGAGGCCACTCTTTAAAATGAACTTTGCAGATAACACATTTAATGTTTGTGCACTGTAAGTAGCCACTTAGTTTTTTTTTAAACTTATTTAAGAATTCAGGAAGTTCAGTATGTTGTTCTTCATTCTTTCATGGTATTCTTAAAATACACTTATACTCACTTGTGTTTTGTTTTGCTTTTTTTGTTTGTTTGTTTGTTTTTGTTTTTTTGAGACAGGGTCTCACTATGTAGTTGAGACTGGTTTGGAACTCACTATGTAGCCCAGGCTGGTCTTGAATTCACAGCGATCCTCCTGCCTCAGCCTGCCAGTGTGCTGGGATTGCAGGCATGTGCCCCCATGCCTGGCTTACACTCACTTGTGGAGGGTACACATATGCTCCTATCTATGTATTTAGGGGAGTCGTTTCTGATAGAAAACATTATCTGTAATATACAATGTGGCTTTGTGTCAATCAGTCATTTTAGTTCTTCATCCTCCATGTGTGGTACCAGATTTACCCCAAATCAGGTAGGGAATCGCTAAAGTGCAGGGGTTTTTTGTTTATTTTTAAAGGAATCATAGAAAAGTAATAAAATGGATGAAACACTCTAAGAGAAGTTTTGCACTTGTGTTATCAAGTTCTACTGAAGAGTGCTCCCAGATTTCAGCGGAATTTCTACAAGTCTGTGAATTTATTCCACAATTTTGAATATCCAGAAGGAGACTGAAATGATACCCAGCCCAAATATTTTCCCTAACTCCATCATTTATTGTTTTTCTAGTCAACTGCCTCAGAGCAATTCTCACATAGCTTGCACCCATCTACGAATCACACTGAATTAAGTCAAGGACAGGCAGGGCAGGTCATGGTTCCCAAGTGATAAGCACTGTAATTGCCCAGTGTTTATTAAAAGAAAAAAAATTAATAAGATATCAGATAAGAGCAAGTGATCCACTATCTTGAATCTAAAAATAAGGAAATCTATATAGAAAAAAATACCTAGCAACTGCTTTACTGCTAAGGATATTTTTTCAGGGCAAGTAAGAAGGATTTGACGTTTATAAATGAACACTATAAAGTTGGACATAGGAGGAGAATACAGAATAAGGCAGTCAGGAGCTTGGGATACAGCTGTGGGGCAGAGGGGAGTGCTGGTGAGTGACTTTGGTTCCTAGGTGGCCAGTAAAGGAAGGACATATTTGAATACGCAAGTCTGTAGCCTTCTGAGTGTTATGTTTCCAGGCAGGGATAAGACATGAAATCCTTCATTTATTCAACTGTAAGTGCTGAGATACCAGGAAAGGCTATGAGGAGGAGAAAGAACAGTATCAAGATTTCCTGCTGTCTGTATTCACTGATCGGCTCCCGATGTCCTTGCTCAAAGCTCTCCCCTCTGATTTCCGCTGTTCAGGAAGGGGCCCAGGTGTGGAGAACCGCGGTGCATTAGAGAATCTTCTTCCAGCTGTGCTGCCCACTTTTTCCATTAGTTTCTCCCGCTCATCTGTTCATTCTTTTCCCTTTAAAAAAATATCCCAGGCAGATGCATGCAAATATCCTGGCTAAAATGTTGCCAAAATGTCCCATTTTGAAAGAAAGTTCAGAGAACTAAAGTACTAGCTGTCCTTACAATTTTTAAAACTTGACCTTGGAAATTCTGATTTCTACCTTAGCTGAAATAAGGATTTTAAACTTGAAAAACCCACCCACAAATTGTGAACTTCAAAAATCTTATGAGCTTGATCTGATTCAGTTCTTCTACAATATGATGCACTTTGAGCTGAAAACTTTAACAGGATTTTCTAGGGTGAGCAGAGCTTTAAATGGGAGGAAGTATTTGCTGGCTGGTGTGCTTATGCTTTCCTGCCATCCATGCACAGGGAGGGACTCAGGGACAGGGCAGCCCTGCTCTCCAACGTGTTTTCTATCAACTGTGATTTGGGATTAGCCTACTCTTCTTACCTGAAGTTTTAAAAATGTAAGAGAAACAGAAAACTACATTCCCTGAAAAAAAATTCCTGCTTTTGATTGTTGTTCCTTTTCTGAAATACAAGTCTGGAAGGGAAAAAATGCTCTCTCCTCAAATCTCGATTCTAAAGGAAAGTCTGAATTGGCCAGGAATTCTGTAAGCTCAGCATCCTCCAGGCCAGACAGAAACATGAAGCTTCAGATGTTTCTAGACCTGGCTTGGGTCGTAACAGCCGAGTGAGCCTCTCAGACAGAACAATCAGGAGCGCAGGGTGTGCATTCACATCTTTTATCACTTAGAGGTAACCAACTGCTTTCTCCCCGTGTGTGTCTGACATTCACTAGGGTAGGGCGGTCCCAGACGTGCTCCTCAGTGAATAGTGCTTCAGAATTGGAAAGGAGACTGGACAGGCTTTCGGGGAAACATGCTGAATGTTCGGCTATAAAGTAATGCATCCAGGGAACGGGGACAGCCCTTGCTCGGTCCAGCTCAGTGCACCCCGCCAGCTCACCAGGGTAGGACCAGGCCCCGGCAGGGCCGGCAGAGGAACACACAGCGTTCCTCCCCTACCAGCCAGGCATCTGTGTGGCCTCAGAGCCGGCCCCAGGCCCCTCTGGCTGCACTTCCTCAGCTCTCCTGGAGTCCCCTGGCTTAGCACCTCTCTGCCCTGCCCGCCTGGACCACTCCTGGGAGTGGATAACAGGGCTGGCTAGGGCTGCAGCGGGAGGGCCTTCGAGGCCTGGCCAGGACCAAGCTGGAGTCCTCAAGGCCCTGACTGAGGGGAGAATCACATTCTTCTGGAGAACTGCAGTCCTGGCCTGGTGCTGAGAAGCCGCACCTCCTTTCCTTCCTCCTTAAGGTGGAATCAGCCAATTAGGGTGGGAGGACGGGAAAGGGGGTGAAGTGCGGAGCCCTCAACTCAGGATGGTTCATCTCTAAATCTGTTCCTGGGCAGAAGCTTTGAGAAAACTTGCAGCTCATGTGCTCGCTCTCACTCTCTCACAATCCCTCAGCTGCTGCTGTCATCACTCAGCCCACAGAAAGCCTGAGGAAGTATAAAGAAGTCCTGGAAACCCCCTGGAAAAAAGGGCCAGGTAGTATTTGAGTTGTCTTTGTTGTCAAGTGTTTGGCTCTGTCACAGGTGTGGCAGCACAGAGGGGAGGTTCCAGCATAGGGAGTTGTGCAGAGGTGGGAAAAGGAGGCCAGGCTGGTCCCAGGAAGTGCTCCGAGTCCAGGGAAGGTGGCTGAGTTCTGCCAGGAGAGGATGGAAGCTGAGCTGCAGGCCACACGGGTGTTCCAACCTGGCTAGCGTCAGCAGACAGCAGCCTCGGGCAGGGCCCCAAGAAGTAGGTAGGGCTCCAACCACATCCCAGGGAAGTGTGAGTTTGTGGGAAGATGCAAAGTGGCAGTGATCTCCCGCCAAGAGGAGATAAGCCAGGTGATCTGAGGAAACTAAAAGCCAGTGCGGAGTAAGGTTCAAGTATGAGCAAGGGAGGGGGGCGCGACCTCAGGCAAGCGACCTACACTAGGACTTGGGATAGTTCTTCTGAAAGGGAAGATCTTCCTCCCAAAGCAGCTTTCCTTCCCTCTTAGGTAAGATAAGATGAAAAAACATACGACCCAGAAAACTGTTAGAAAATAATCCACTCTTCTCCATCACCTCTCACCTGGACTGGTGCGCAGCTTCCCGTCTTGCCTTCTGACTCTTGGTCCTAGGGACAGTCTTCCCTCGTCCGGAGCGAGGCAGTGAGCGGTCAGAGCTCCCCTCTGCGTGCGCCCTCCCACTGGCTGCCTGTTGTTCACTCGAGGTTCTGGAAGATGTTTTGGTGAATATGAGCTCTGTGAATTTAATCTGTAGGTAAATAGCCAAAGAAGGGTTAGCAGTTAGGTAAATTGGGAATTCTACACAACACATCCCCTGTATTGACAGGTGCTGAGAAGCCCTGTAACAATTTGCTGAATGTTGCAAGAATTTGTTGAAAATACATACATTTTAAATCATGGTTCTTATTCTCTCTCTCTGATTGGAAATGTTTTGAGAAATATTGAACTACAGAGGAAAAATATTCACCTTGCTTCTCATAAAGCACGTATGGTCTTTGGGCCTGGCCCTTCCTTGTCTGCCTCTGCTGTCTATTTCTCATCGGTCCTACTCGAAGTTCAGACATCAGCTCTTTTCAGCAAAAACATTTTGTGCATCTTCCCTAACCCCTGTCTATAAAATGTTACTTAGTTTAAAAATCTGGCTCAGATAGAGCTTCTACAGGAAGCTGACTTTTTTTTCTGGTACTGGGGCTTGAACTCAGGACCTTGCACTTGTGAGGCAGGTGCAGTGCCACTGTGCTAAATCCCCAGCCCAGGAAGCTGATTCTTTACTTTAGAGTAAGAGCCAACAAGTGTGTTCTGGAAATCGCCATCTACTAAATATTTTCAGCTTTGCAGCTCATGCTCCCTCTCTCTCTCTCTCACAATCCCTCAACTGCCATTGTAATATAAAAGCAGCCACTGTTTCTGAATGGGTGCGGCTGTATTGCAATAAAACTTTATTTACAAACATTGGTGACAGGCTGGATTGGGCCATGGCCTGCAGATTGCTGACCCCAAGCCTTTCGAGCCACACTTCTTGGTGAGGCGGAAGTCCACAGATGTAAATACTCAAGCTGCAGCAGGGCGCAGATGTATTTAGTTAGATCAAGCTCAAGGGCAGAGAGAAGGGCAGCGCTGACTAGCAAAGCATAAGACATTGCTTAGAGTTGTTATCTAAGACTTCTGTCATCCTAGTTAATTATAAGAATTTTCGGGGAAAGATAGTGTAAAATTAGTGCCTCTTCTATCGTGTTGGTTGAGGACTCAACCCTTGGAAAATATGATCAGAGGCAAATACATCTGTAGTATAAGCTGCTGAAACACAACTATGGAGGAAATTCTTATATCTAAAGTGCTAAGCGCCCATGAACTGCTTAAAGGGAATAGCTTACTCTTCTGAATAGCTGTCTCAAAAGTAAAATAAGCTGCACACCAGGGACAGAGCTGTGACAGGCCCGGTGGAGCGAACTGGCTGTGGGTGCCACACTGCAGGCGCAGCTGAGCGGGTCAGTGGGAGCCCAGAAGGGCTGCACGCAAAGGCTGTGAGTGGCCAGAGCTCCAGCTCTGAAGGCTGCTCCCTCCTGTCCTCAACCCTGAGTCTTTGTAGCCAGGGTCACAATGGTAAAACACTGGGAGCAGCCGTGGTCTGCTGAGCGCTCAGGCTGCCCATCCTGGGCTGCCGGCCACAGCCTCAGGGTGTGGAGTTAGGAAAGGACCTGATTTCCCCGCCCACTTGCTTGGAGGCTGAGGCGTGAACCTGAGATCCGGCCCGTGGAACATGGGGGGAAATAACTAACCTCACTTCCTGGCTTCAACCGCAAAATCCCGACTGGCTTCCCCACCCTGTCTCTACCCCTCCTGCTGGCTAGATTTGGGCAGCTTCAGGAGCCCTGTGGTTAGAGGAAGAAGCTCCTGCCAGCCTCTGATGGACTCCGGAGCAGAAAGTATCTCCTTCCCTTCAAACGCTCGCCCACCGGCCTGAGCTTCTACTGCGTGAGGTGGCCAAGATTTCAGAGTTATCTGTTATAAGAAGCAGCGCTGACTAGACCAGTACCAGTAGAGAACGAGCACCGCTATGAGGAGAGGCATTCCACGGGACGGAGCAATTCTGGAGAAGAACGTGGGGTCCGCTGGGCCAGAAAACTGAGGAAGATGCTGCGGTTTGCAAAGAAGCCGTTATTTTTTTTTTTTATCTCAAATAAGAGCTATTTTCAGCTATGCTTTTGAAACTAAATCTTTATGTGTGTCACCCTATCTGTCCATACCTGTTTAAAGTGAATCAACTGAAAAGTTCCCTTTTAAGGAAGCTTTAGAAAACAAACACCCAGCCGAGTAAATGTAAAAACAAAGCAAAAAACAATATAGAGCAATATAGAGGCCCCTTTGCTTAAAAACAAACCAAAAAGTAAAGTCGAGTCATTTCCAAGGGGGGAAAAAGACCAACTGAACAACATTGGAGCATAATTAGCCAGATCGGTTATGTATTATAAAGAGGCTATAATAAGCAGGTTGATATAGAAAACTACTCAGTATAGTTATCTACATCTCCCCAAATCATGGTGGAACACATTTAAAAGGCAACTAGAATTTTAAAAATTTTTCATTTCCATCTTTTTCTCCATGAAGGGTTCTTTGGAACAGTGTGATTTTTTAAGGAAGGGTTTTCTTAGGTGACGTGGTATTTGTATCTTTGTGACCAAAACATCAAAGCACAGACTACTTCACGGATATTCTAGGAGACTCAAAATGTAGTCTGTTCATTAGAGACACCTGCAAATTTGTAAATAGCCCATCATAGTTTATTGGAAGCACAACTTTGAAACGTTCATTGAAAAGAAGGCTTTCTAAGGTACCTGTTACGATGATACTCCAAATTACTGGCTTTCCCCTGGATTGAGGCAGGACCGTGTGGTGTTTAGGAAAGAAGCACTGCTATTCATCT
Organism: Fukomys damarensis; assembly: GCF_012274545.1. Classification (NCBI taxonomy): domain Eukaryota; kingdom Metazoa; phylum Chordata; class Mammalia; order Rodentia; family Bathyergidae; genus Fukomys; species Fukomys damarensis. The sequence continues at coordinate 3,421,164 of NW_022900943.1, read as the reverse complement.
ATAAACCCTTACAAAAGTATGACCTCTCACCAAAGAGCGCGAGAGGTCATAATTTCAGTATGTTTCTGACAAAGGATCATATTCAAGATATACAAAGATTTCTAGACATCAGTGAGTGAAAGAGAAAAAGCCAACGGAAAACTGGGCAGAAGATTTGAACCAGGTATTTGATGATTTGCTCTATCTGTTCCCTGCCGTAGGATTGCAAATCAAAGTATTATTACACAGGTAGAATCGCCAAACACAGAAAGACAAACAATACCAAGCATTGGCAAAGTTATGGAATAACCAGAACTCGTATGCACTGCTTGCCGAAGTCTAAATTGGTACAAATACTTTGAAAATCGATGGTTTCTAATAACAGGGAGACACATAAACACTTGTCCAACAGGCAAGTATACGTATGTATATCAAAATACCTGAATAAGAATTGTTTTTAATAGTCCCAAACAGGAAAGCACTCAGACTTTTCCCAATAGTGGAATGAATAAATCACAATATATTTATATATTAGAAAGCTATCCAATAGTGCAAATAAAGTACTATAGACAGCAGCGTGGTTGTTGTTCACAATCATAATGTTGACTTTTAAAAGACCTTTTAAGAAGTCCTACAATAGGAAATAGTGTACGATTCCATTTACAAACAGTACTAAAGAAGCAAAACTCGTTCTTCCTGCTGTGGGCCTGGGGCTTCTGCACTGAGCTGCGGGCCCAGCCCTTTTCCTGTGAGACGGCGTTTCCCTAAGCCACCAAATGGACCGCGTTGGTCTGGGTCCGCTTCCTCGGGTGCTGGGGTCGCAGGCTCGCATCGCCCTGTCGGGTTACACACCGGGTGTGAGCGCAGCTGGGGCGCCGTGCCGGAGTGCAGACAGGAGCCCCTCGGGAGGCGGTGGGGACCGGCCGCTCTGAGCTGGCTCTTTCCCGAGTGCTCGCTTTGGGAGGTTGCATGCTCGTGATTACTGCAGTTTGGCCTTCGACACAGAGCGCAGGGGGACGGTGAGGGTTCTGACGTCAGATCGCCGGCTCAGCGCGGCTTTTCTCCCTACTCACAGGCCGGCCTTGACCTTTCCTTGCGTCAGACCGCTCACCTGTGAAATGGGACGGCGGTGACCCCCGTGGAAGGGCAGGGAGGGACGCGCGCCGGCACCGCAGGCGCAGCCCAGCGCGAGCAGCAGCTGGCTCTCAGCGAGGGCCAGCTGTTGTCACCATTAGCACTGGCTTTCAGGAAGACCGATTAATAAGTACAGTGTCCCTGGACGGAGAGTTGGAAATAATTCCAGCTATACAGAAAAACCTCTGATATTCTTATTTTGCTTTATTATTTTTTGACTTCTTGAACTTTAAACTGGGGAGTTTCTCAGAAAAACCAACACGAACAACTCCCAAAGCAAAATAAAACTCATTTGAAAACTGTGCTGTAGCCCCAACTAATATAAATATTATTGCTTCAAAGGATATCTGTAAGTAGGTAAAGTGCCTGGAAAGGAAAGAAAGATCAGGTTTCAATTATGTAAGGCGTGAATTCTTATCTTATTTTTATTTTTTTCTGAATTCTTATTTTAAAAGAGCCTGTCGTGCTGTGTTCACACCTCGGGATGGAAGGAATTAGTCTGTTTACCCTTGCGTTGCAATGCGGTGTGATTTTTTTAGTTTACATTTTTCATTGATAACTTGAAAGTGTGGGCTCTGCTCTGCTGCTTTCTGCTTCAGTATAATAATCCAATATTTAAAATAGTCCCTGCTGGGCTTTGTGTAACACTAGATCTCATGGGTGGGGAAATTCTGCCCATGTTTGCTTTTATATCAAAAATTGGGTCCGAAAATTCAAACCCCAACACCAGTAACAGGGTAGGAAATTTAGACCGGAACTAGGGCCTTTCTGCTGTTGGTCCTTCTTGTGGCAGATCTCGCTGGTAGATCCGGCCGTTGCTGCGGAGACACTGGTTTCTGGGTTCGAGGTCAGGAGATGCAGCTCTGTTCCTGGGCTGTGAGGGGCCCAGGCCAGAGCCCCGACCGCTTGCGGGTCCTCTCCACGATTCACACCGTGGGGTGACCGCGTGTTAGCTGGGAGAGAATTTATTGTTGTCAGTCTTCACTGTTCAATTGCGGTCAGTTTTCACTTTTTAAACAGAAAACCCCAAGTGGGAAGGGCTACGCCTCTGTTGTTGCTCACTGTGGTATCGAGTTCACCAGGATGCCCGGAACGTGTCTGCGTGCAAACGAAGTTTCTTGTGCAAGTGAGTGAGTGCAAGAATGTCTTGGATAAAATTCTTAAACACCCATGACCCAAAAATAGTCTGTTAAAAGTAAAAACAAATAATTAGTTTTTGTTTCGTTTTTGTTTTCTTGAGACAAGTTCTGTACGTAGTCCAGGCTGGCTTTCAACTATGTAGCCCCCGCTGGCCTCAGACATGCAGCAGTCCTCCTGCCTCGGCCTCCTGAGTGCTGCGATTACAGGCGTGCGCTGCCATACCTGGTTTATAACTAGATTTTTGAGTTCAAATTGGTTGGTATAGTGTGGGGCTTTGATCATAGCAAAAACAAGGAAACTGGGTCGAACTGCACAGATACTTTTCTGCCGACTCTGATCTTCAGTGTGACCCACACGGGAGAAGTGGGTGAGCGACCCCACCAACCGGGCAGGACCCAGGGCCTCTCTGCTTCCCTCCAGTGGGCCAGTGCGGGGCCCTGATGCGAGATGGGGGGAAGACCTGGCCCTGGCAGGGAGAGGCACGGACCTGGGAGTCCAGGCCCACAGCCGGCAGCGCAGAAGGGCTCTGGCAAGGGCTGTGGAACTCAAAAAGAAAAAAAATTGGAATAAATATTATGTTTAATCGAGGTTGCCCTGAATTAGGCTTTTGAAAGTGATTTTAGAATTACGTTACCATCCAGGAGCTTGAAACACTGCAGTTTTCCCGAGTTATTCCTGCGGTATAATGGAGCTAGGTATGACCATCCAGCCTTCCCCTCTCTTATCCCATGTCCCATTCCACTCCAGAGGAAAAAACAAAAAAACAAAAAAATGCAGCACCTTTCAAGAATATGTAAAAACAGTCCAAGGTGTTGCCATTTGAAAAAACTTGTTGCCTTTCAAAATATTTTTCTAAACAGTCCATATGCCTATCAAGAGATGAATAATAAAGAAAATGAGGTATTTATATATAATGGAGTACTCTTCTGCCATAAAGACGGATATACGTGAGACATTTTTAGGTAAATGGATGCACTTCATGACCATAATTTTAAGTGAAATAAATCCGATATACAAGTTTAAATGTCACATTGTTTCTGTCCTGTGGGAAACCCAAAGTATAAACAAGAAACAAAATGGAGGCTCTATACTAGAAAGTAGGAAGAACTTATTCAAATGGGAAGGGGAACAAGAAATAGGGCAGGGAAGAATGGAAAAGGGATTTAAAGAGAAAAAGAATTGGAGAAAAAAATGGAAATAGAGCTTTTGTAAGTGGAGGGAGGTTAGGGGAGGGGAAGGGGACAAAAATCATTGAGATATGTCACTCACATGTCCCAGGATGGACGTGATCGTTATGTACTGCCAACATGCACTAATAAAAAAGAATAAAAATATATGTCTCTTGACTCTCCTCTCTGTTTTACTGAGGCATAAAAGATTTGCTCTCTCAACAATTTCCAAGGGCACAGTACGGTACCACCAAGCAGACATCAAGGCCACGGTGTGCGTATTTCCAAAAATTAAAATTTGTGGAATACTTGTCTCGCGTGTGATGCTGTCAGTTTTGGCCTTGAAATGACAGGCTTATTTTGTTCATTTCTGGAAAATATCTGCTGAACACCGGAATCTGAAGACAATAGTTTATGAGTCACGCTTTTGAGTAAAAATGGTGCTTCGTGGAGAAAAATACAATGGCTAGTAGAGCTGGCAACTCCAATGATTGTATTAGCATTTTTCCTTGGGAAGGCCCTCATGTTCTGGTACTTTAAGGAAATGTTTTAGGCATTGTTCCCGTCTCACCACATAGATTATTGATAAGACATGGCCAAGTTTAATAACATTGATAGTTTTTTTCCTTCTTCATTAGTGGTATTCTTACCTGAGAACGCCTAAGCTTTTTTACCTGCATGTGTCAGAAATATTGTAACTGATGTTACAATTTATTACCATTTCTGGCCACTGCAAATGCCAACAGTTTTTGCGGGCCACAGCAAGAGATTAAGACACTTCAGTATTTCAGCACACCTAGTGCCTAGCATTTACATAAGGCGGAATCCACAATGTTTAGTTGGTGCTGGACATACGGATGCAAAACCATCACATGTGTAAATTGATCTATTTATGAGACAGAAGTACAATGCAATAAAGAGAGACTCATAAGTCTTTTGTTCCAGGGCTCGCTGCTTCTGTGAAGACAGCAGTGCCGTGACTTTGGCTCCAGCTTCTCCCCTAGCGAACAATCCGCAGTTCTCTGTACAAGACTGGTGGCCCGTCAGCCACTGTGCATCCTTCCCCTGCTAATGCAGGAGGATGATTTCCCCCAGGAGATGAGGTACCTCAGAAACATTTTCGTTTCGGTTTCAAAAACTGTAGCATATCATTTTGGCTTTTCAAATGTTTGATTTGTTCTTCTTTAAATTCAAATTGGCCTCTAAATGAGGCTGTAACTTGCACCAAACATTTAAAATATTCCCTTGATGAAATAAAAGGTAACTTTTATGAGACCTGTTGTTTTACGCAGTTTCTCGGCAGCTGGTGCAGAGATGTTCCTCCTTCCTGAGAGTTAGGGAGCTTTCCAGTATTCAGTTCCTTCTCTTTCGATGTCTCGAGTCACAGAGGGAAAATTATGGATTGAGTAAGTGAGCCCTCTGATTTCCCTTTATGAAAAATTTGGGGGGAACATACACAACAGAAAGTGGATCATCTTAGCCATTTGAAAACGTTCAATTCAGTAAAATTACATCCACACTGAACTTCACTTCTCTAGATGGCTCATATATGTTGATCAGACATTTTTGTTTTTAAGAGTAGATCATTTTACTTAGCGTATGTTACCTTTAAATTCTTCTAAAATATACCGTGTATCAGATTTTCCTTCCGTTTGAAGGCTGAATATTTCATTGCAAATGGACCAAGTGGTATTTTTCCACTAAGCTTCTTGAGGAACTTCCATACTGTTTTTTGTTTGTTTGGTTGGTTGGTTTTTGGTTTTGTTCAGACAGGGTCTCACTATGTAGTTGAGACTGACCTGGAACTCACTATGTGGCCCAGGCTGGTCTCAAACTCAGAGATCCTCCTGCCTCAGTCTCCAGAGTGCTGGGATTATAGGAGGGCGCCACCACGCCTGGCTTCCGTACTGTTTTCTACGGTGAGTGCAGAACTTTTTATTTCCTACTGCAGGGCTCAGGGTTCCAGTTTGTTCACACTGCTGCTCAGTTACCGCCATTCCGTTTGCAGCAATCATCTGGCTGGGTGTGAGGTAATCCTGCGTGTGGCTTTGCTTTGTATCTTCCTGGTTATTAGTGATCTTGTGCATCTTTCAAAGTTTTTTGACCTATCTGCTTTGGAGAGACAGACATTGAAAGTGACAATTTTTGGGCGACAATTAAAAATTGCCCCTTTTAAAATTAGGGCTTTTATGGTTGTTGTTATTGAATAATATTCCATTTTAAAGCTGATAATTTTACAACATTTAAAAATAATAAAACTTGGCACAGTGGCACATGTGTGTAGTCTCAGCATGCAAGAGGGTGAGGTGGGAGAATTGCTGGAGGCCAGGAGTTCAAGATCAGTTTGGGCAACAGCAAAGCTGTGTCGGAGAAAACAAAACCCCCAAAGCAGCTAAACCCCCAAAACAGTTTTACATGAAACTAACTTATTTTTTGAAAAGCTTTCAGAAACAATGTTACATGCTGCTTCAAGACGACAAAATGTCCATATTCTTATTGAGAGTCTGCGTAGGTTCTGGGAAAATTTTACAATTTAAAATAATGATGTATTGGGTGATAAAGGATAACAAGATTTTAGTGATCATAGGATGTGTTAGTTACTTTTCTTACCTTGCTGAGACAAAATACCCAACATCCAAAGTTGAAGAGGGAAAGGTTTATTTTGCTTACAGTTCATGGGGGTTCAGTCCATAATAGTCTGGCTCCAAGGCAACTGTGCACGGCAGTGGAACACAGCAAAAGCAACAGAGGACCTTAACAGCATCTTTCTGCCCTTTTTATCTTATTCAGACCACTGGAGATTAGGGCAGTGCCAAACCAATGCTCATGTGTAGTGGTTTAGTAATCACACGCCCTTAACCCCAGCATTTCATGCACTGGTTTCACCCACCTCCAAAAAAGACTGCCTGAGGCTTTGAGAGGACATCTAGACACAAGCCATAACATAGGAGATACAGCCAAAGAGAGCTAGTAGAACACTAAAATTTCAGAGATGCAATTGAGTTAATCTCTGAAAATACACACCTTTAAACCCTAACTTAGTCTAGAAAGGTTTAGACAATATACAAGGACAAAGTCCATTGTTGGCCAGAGAAACCATGCCTTCTCACATCACAAGGGCCCTCAAATGTACCAATGTACATTTTTGAGATACTAATGACAGTAAAAACAGATAATATTAAAAAATGGGGGGGGGATTTAGCTCAGAGGTTCTGCCGCCTGCCTCATAAGCACAAGGACCCAAATTCGATCCCTGGTAGAAAAAAAATTTTTTTTCTCCTTAGAGATGCTGGAATATATCACGAGAACCACCCTTCTAGGGTCTACTTAAAAATGTATTTCTGTATTGTATGGGTGCCTATAGCTTCACTCAATGATAGCAATTCTTCACCAAAGTAGTTTTAGAGTTTTGCACTTGCAAGACCAGTGTATTACAGAGAATATTTGCCACTTCTTTTATGGTTATTTTGTGTTCGTTTGGGCCCTTTCAGAAGCAAATGTCAAGACAGATTATGAATTTAAGATGCATTGAGTAAATTCCTTTAAACATAGCAGAGAAGGAAAACAAGAAAGTGGGGAGCACCTTTGCAGGGGAAGGTGGTTCTGGCATTTGCAAAGAGACAAAAGCAAGGAAAATTAGGTGGGGAATCCTCACAGACTTCAGAATGCTTCTACGAAAGCTTCAGCAAGACTAGCGGGGAATCACTATCCCTCAAGATGGGCGAGAGGGAACTGTCTCAGCCTCCGCCCAGGGAGTTGAAGATCTTATCTGACACTGCCTGTTTTACTTCCTAGTCTCTAAATTTTCTATTCATTTCCTTCCCAAGACTTCTATTAGATTGTATTTTTCTTTCAAAGTCATAAGAGCTTTGTGTATAAAAATAATCAACTCCATGTTCTGTTTTTTTATTTTTATTTTTAGTCTTTGAGACAGGTTCACTATGTATAGCTTTGTGTATAAAAATAATCAACTCCATGTTCTGTTTTTTTATTTTTATTTTTAGTCTTTGAGACAGGTTCTCACTATGTAGTTGAGACTGACCTGGAACTCACTATGTAGCCCAGGCTGGTCTCAAACTCACAGCGATCCTCCTGCCTCAGCCTCCGGAGTGCTGGGATTACAGGTGTGTGCCACCATGCCCAGCTTATGTTCTGTTATATACATATATTATAAATACCTTCTCTCAGTTTAACATGTATCTTTAAGTTTTTGAACATAGTATGCTTTTTATACAAATAATTTCAATAAAACCAAATCTACTGATATTTTTTTTCTTTAATAGCATCATCTTAGCCCCTTGAGTTACTTAAAAAAAGGTTTTTCAGACTCTTGTAGTATGAAAAATATCCTCTTAAATTTTCTTCTAATGTCTTGGGTTTTTTTTTTTTTTTTTTTTTAGATTTGCATCTGAAATGCTTTGTTGTTGTTGTTTGGTGTATATATACACAATGAAGTAGGACTTTAAATTTCTTTTCTTCCAGCTGGATAGCCAACTATATAAGTATTATTTGTTAAAGTAGCGTCCTTTGGGCCGGAGATTTAACTCAGTGGTTCTGCCACCAGCCTCACAAGCACAACGTCCCGTGTTCGATTTCTGGTACCAAAAAAGAAAAAGTATCATCCTTTTCCCATGACACTGAAATGCCATCTTTATTCTGTCTGAGATTCCTAGAAATATGTAATTTCCACAGTCTGCAGCACACCCATCATGTCATTCTGAGAAAACTAGTGAGAGCAAGTTGATAGAGTACTTGTGTGAAGCAAGTGCCAATTCACCAAAGGTTTTTATAATATTACCAGAGGCTTAACATGTACTTTTTTTTTGTTTGTTTGGTACTGGGAATTGAACTCTGGTCCTTTCACTTGCGAGGCAGGTGGTGGAACCACTGAGCTAAAAAGTCCCTGGCCCTGTACTTTTTTGTTTTGTTTTATTTTGTTTTGTTTTGAGACAGGGTCTCATTTGTAGTTCAGGTTGGCCCTGAACTCATTATGTAGCTCAGGCTGATCTCAAACTTGTGACAATCCTCCTGCCTCAGCCTCTCGAGTGCTGAGATTACAGGTATGAGCCACCATGCCCAACTCCTGTACTTCTTTTTTTATAAGAAAATGAAATGGAAAATAAAAAATAGCTGTCTCCTAAAGGTGTCACCGTGGGGATTTTCACATTAAAGTTGATTTTTAGTTTTTTAGAAAGGGAAGAATTATAGCCAAGACATATGGAATGACATAAATTCTCAGCTAAGAAAAAAAATTAAGATTTGACTACTTCGATAGGTCTTTCTTGAAGTGGAAAGGGATTGAGAGACGGTAGAGTAGGGAGGATGGGGAGGGAGAGGGGTTGAAAAAAAAAAAGAGTTAAAATGTGTTGTGTCCATGCAGGGACTCCCCAGAAGGAATGTAATCATCACACACATAAACATGTACTAATACAAAATAAAATAAAAATAGTCCAGCGGTATGTTTTACGAAAAATATAGCTAGACAGAGTAACATATAATGTTTTCCCTTTTCTGAAGCGATGATCTGAGTTCTACTCCTAGTTCCATTGTTGTACTAGTCCTATAACTGTATTCAAATTTCTTAGCCTCTTCTGAGCCTCACCTTCTAACAGTCAGTTGTGATGAATTCCCGGGTAGAGTCATCAGGAAGATCTCCCTTTGCTGAATTTGGTCATCATAAATGTTGATGATGTAGCTTCGTGTGCCGTGCTTTAAAAATCCTCATTGTCAGGCATCTGTTCCAGCAATGAGTTAACTCTGCAACCTCTGCATCGGTGTTCAGAGGCAAGTGAGTGCTGACAGCCCTGCCTTCCCAAGCCCAGGACAGGAAATGAGCCTCTAAATGTTTCCCCCAATTGTTCGGCTCCTACCAGAGAAGCAATCGTCTTGCCAGTGGAGTGTCTCTCTTGGAAGCAATGCACATTTAATTGACCCAGTATGAAGGAACAGCCCTTTCAAGGAAACCCCCAGGGATGGATTATGTTCCTCACAAATAGAGGCCAAGTAATGGTGGTTTCTCCATGACGGAGAGACACTTGGGAGTTGTGGTTTGCATGGAGTGCAGATGTTAGCATAGTAGGTCCTAGTCGGGATATCTGAACACAGCATGCCTGTAAGGTATAATTGTTTTGTAGGGTGAAATATATCTTAACAACAAACAGGATCTCTGGCTAAAGCCCTAGAATGATCAACCTGGATGTTGCTATCATTCTGTGGAACTCTAGGGCCTGGGATGTAGCTCAGTGACGCCATGCTTGCCTTGAAAGCTCAAGGTCCTGAGTTTGGTCACTGGTACTGGAAAAAAGAAAAAAAAAGAATTCTCTCCTCTATGGTACTCTAAACACACAGACACACACAGACACACACAGACACACACACACACACACACACACACACACACACACACGTTGCCTGAAAGTTGAATTTCGTCTTTCTCAGATGTTTCTGGAATGTTATTGAATTACTGTCTTAGCGTACCATCCTAAGTGTCTTTTTAGACACTTAAAAAGGTGTTTAAATGAAGACTTTTCAATTATTAGAAAAGGGACTTAGCCCTCTGAAAGTGGCAATGAGCACAATTTGAAACTTACTTATTTCCATGCTGTATTTCCTGTCAATAAATTTTGGTACAAACTGTGTGGTAGCAAATGAAGAACAAATCTAAGATCGGATGCTTTTTAAGGGCTGTGTTCTAACAAAAAATGGTATTTACATGTTGTATCATGCCAATGTCAAGCATTGTCTCATAGGGATCATTTTTCATGGCTCTTTTCATTTTTGGTGTTACTTACAAAATTTTGGGGGAAAAGATCATCTGTGTATGGAAACTCAACTTTGTTTATGTAGCCTCATCACTGTTAGGTAGAGTAAATGCATAGTCCTGCCAATCGTAACATTCTCCTCCCGTCACTTAAATAGTTTGCAATTTTCTATAAGCAATGTCATCTGTACCCCTACTTTGTGATTTAGCAAAAATTGCATAGCAATTAAACCTGGCAGGGCCATATTTATATAATAAAGTGTCACTTAGTGCTTACAATAATATCAGAGGGTGGGAGAGAGAAGTGTTAAACTAACCTTTGAAGAAACGAGGTTGGCAAAATATTTGAGAATTTTATTGTTAATGTGTTTGGCTGGTTCAATATTTGTAATAGAGGTTCCATTCGAGTTCCTATTTTTTTTGTACAATTTAACGAAAGCACACAGATCTCCAGGCATTCTCACTTCGGCTGAATTTTATTGAGAGTGATCCCAGAAGTCAGAACGGGTCAGTGACCCCGTGCCGCACCACTCAGTGGACGCGGCACAGAGATGAGTCCATGTTTTCTCCTGTACGTTGTATCTGCTCTCGATCACCACCTCTGCTTCTAACATGGAACATTTTTTCGTCTGGGCCTGGCAAAGCAGACTGGCTCAGGTGCGGACAGCCATTCCTCCATGTGGTTGTCAGTCCCAGGCTGGGGGAAACTGTGCTGGACCCTAGGAGCCCCAAGCATGACATCAGAAATGTCCAGAAGCATCAAGAGACCACGTATCGCGGCAAATGAACGGAAGGGCCTGCTACCTCTGTCCTAAGGCTTTTTGTTTGTTGTTTGGCCCAGCACTCTTTCCAAAGGAAATATAATTCTGAGTTATCCAAAGCCTTGAAAAAAATGATTCCTAAAGTATTGTTAAAGATTCCAAAAGGGAGGGGATTATATTTCACAGTACTAAGTAAAGTACAACTTCTACAAATTCTCATTACAGTGTTGTCTCCTTAAAGTTCCCTTCTTCTACTGGCAGGTTGTTAGATCTTTTCTCTAGCTTTCTTAAGACCCTAACTAGTCTATAGTCTCTATATCTTCTCTCTCTGTAGATCTTTCCTTCCTGTGGTAGTCGGGTGTTCTTCCTTACAAGTGCTGGTCTCCTCATCTACTCTTAGGCTCTGGAGGTTTCAAATCTGTTGTTACTAAAATTGTCAGAACAGCGCTTTAAACCACACAGCTTGTCCTGAAACAAAGGATGTTTTCTTTCTGGTGGTAGGGAGAGGGAAAATGCTTCTATTCGGATAGTTTTGTCTTAATCACGTGTGATTGTATGTGTTGCTGGATAGACACAGTGGACCCTTGACTTACGGACTCGATTGGCTCTCGAGGGCTGGCTGGAACTAAGTCAGTTCAGCTGAGATCTGGGTGTTTACCTAGGAACACGCTATAGACAATGAGAGGCAGATGTGTCTTCCATGAACCTAATTAGCCCAGGTTGTTTGTGGGTCAGGCCGGTCACGACTCGAGGGCCCACTGTATATCCTGGGTGTAGCTGTGTCTTCCATTGCAGATGCCCTGGTAGAGGGCTTGTTACAGGGAAAGATAAGCCGCTGGGTAAGAAATGAAGGGGCACAAAGAGAGTTAAGGCCCGGTGCCAACCATGATCAAAAGTTAAAGAACAAAATAGCAAACCCTGGGCTTAACAGAAGGCCCTAATGTTATTTGGAAACACTCAAATCTATACCAGATTTTCAGATGCGTAATGAAAGTGTTACAATTAGGGAGAAACCAGGAAAAAAATGTACAGTTTAGGTAAAAATGAGGCAATAATTGGAATTTTGCACTTGGTTTCACTGGCTGCCAACATGAACGGTGCACAATGAAATCCATAAAACCCCTTGCCAGATCTCTGGTCAGTTGAAACTGTTGCATTTTGTACTTCTCTGGTTAAAAGAAAGTCTTAATATCGGCCATGTGATTCTATTTGTCTCATCTGGTTTCTTGGAGACTGTGGTTTCTTATTAACTATACTAATAAGTAGAGGGAGCAGCAGAGGCCCTGGGGAGCCATCCAGCAACAACACCCACTGAGGTCACTGAGGACCAGCGACAGAGGCCCGCCGAAGGTTGGAGACCGAGGCGCCTGGAGCGGTGCGGAGGTGAGACGAACTGTGGCTGGCTGGCAGGAGAGGCGGCACGGTGCACTGGGGTGCTTTGCAGTGACTCGGATGGTGCAGCCTTCCGCATATTTCCCCTCCTCCTGCGAGCCAGTCGCCTTCTCTTTAAACACTGACCTGTGGGTTTGATCCCCAGCGCTGTGAAGGAAGGGCTTCTATGTCTTAGTCTTGCAGTTTAGCCCATTTCATCAGTGCTAAGGTGCTCTCCCCTTCGCTGTAACATCTTGGAAATGGTGCGTGTTGTAATTAGCGGTGCACTACTGTTGTCTCAATGCGGTCATCACTGCCTGTGCAATGATGTGTAAATGTCAAAAATGCCAGCATCAAAACTGTAAAAGGGGCACAGGGGGCCGCGTAGAAAACCGGAAGTGCAGACAGTGCCGCATGTTCCTTTAACCCTGAAAAGCTGAAGGGCAGCGGGGAAGGAGGAGGGCAGTACTGAGCCGGAGATGTGTGTGCAGGCTCTCCATCGCTGACGTCACGTTCAGCTCGTTCTGACTTCGATCGCTGCAGAGCAGGCTGAAGGCCCAAGACCAGTGGTTCACTTTTCTGTTAAGAAGTGCGTGTTCTTTTAAAAGGTGCTGCTTCGCAAGTGTCGCTGTTGCACAGAGGATAGCACTGCATCAAAAGACCCAGGCAATCATTCAGAGTGAGAGAGTAATCCAGAAAGCTCAGCGCTGAAAGTGCGGGAGATTTAGGAAAACTAACCAATCTGTGTGCGCAAGAGAGATGCGTGAGAAGAAGTTATCTAAGACCAAAAGAGGCGCTTCGAGAATAATAAAACAAACATTATAAGTGACAAAAAACACTTTTTCGATTTAATTAATTGGAAATGCATTTTTATATATTTTTTTTAATTTTAATTTTTAAACTTTATTTATTTATGGTACTGGGGATCGAACTCAGGACCTTGTGCTTGTACGGCAGGCAGCAGAACGACTGAGCTAAATCCCTGGTCCTATATTTTGTATATTTTTAGAAATATATTTTTATAGTCTCAAAATATTCCAGTGTCTTCCTGTCAAGATGTCTTAGGTTCAACAAGTTGCAATATATCAACACCATTAAAGCAAAAGCTTATTAATAGTGTATAACTGTGAGTAATGGTGTTAAAGGGCACCCATGGAACAGCTCTTGGTTCTACAACAAAGAAAAGGCTAAAAATATACTTGCAGAACCTTTTCATAATTAGAAGAACTTTGTAAATTCTTCGTAGGTTTAATGTGAACATTATAAACAGCTTGTTAAAAGGCTCTAATCTAGTTTCAAGCACAAAGTATATCTTTAATACATTTTGATCATCATTATTAATGATAAGATGTATAATTATATGTATGCAAGCAAGACAAAGTAATGGGTAAATAAACTAATTCTACCTTTGTCTAAGTCAAATTTTGCTGTAGCATGTTGAAGTGATTCCTGAAATCATGTACAATGATACCTCCATACTTGTCACTCACTAATTCCAGGAGGACCTCCTACCAAGAGCAAGGACCAAACAAACTCTTTCAGCTGGAAAAGGCATTAAGTCTCAAGGCAATCAACTCTAACAAGTTCTAGCTTGTGTGTGGACAGCCAGAGAAATAATGAGGATTAGGTACCAGGACCGAATTCTCACTTCAGAATGTGTCCAGCATGAAATTCGACTGACTTCAAAGGAGCCGACGACCAGGATATGACTCTAGCTGGTTCTGTTAGAAGCAAGACTTGAATTGAGTTCTTTTGATTCGATTAATTATCACGTGTATTCATTTGTTGAGGGTCTGCTGCCTCAGATCACTGACATCCATGTTCATTTACTTTATTCCGGTTCAGTTCAGGCCGGGCAGGGCACAGAGAAAATGAGAGAACAGTTAAAGCTAAGCCGCTGGCTTGGCACATCTTTCTGCAGCAAAGCTCATGTCCAGAGTGGGTTCGAGGCTGGAGTGGTAAACCCTTTCTTTTTCGGTACTGGGGATCGAACTCAGGACCTTGTGCTTGCGAGGCAGGTGCGGTGCCACTGGGCTGAGTCCCCAGCCCTGTGGTGAACAGGCTTTTCCTCGGCAGTCCCCGTGCTCAGGTGATTTCCATGATGAGAACTCTCACCTTGCTGAGTTCATCACTGTTGTTCGTACTCAATACAGCATGGCCCTTAAACATGGGGCGACTGCTGGATGGAGCCCTTAACAGGAAGACGAAAGCTCACGTCCAAGGTAGAAGTCAAACGCACTTACATTGCTTGCATGAGCACCTCAGTGTTTCCTAAGCCAAGCTATTTAAGGAATCCAAAGGATAAGTCTGATTGTATACTGATAGTCCCAGACCTTGGGATGAACCAAGAATACGATAATGAGCTTATAGGTGTGGGGTTGAAGCCCGAGCAGGGGAATGATTTAGGGTACTCTCACGTACTCCAAGCAAATGACCACAGGAGCAGCAGTTGGAGGGAAGGGGACCAAAGCGGGAAGGGGTGTGGGAGAGCCCAGCCTCCACCCTGCTGCCCCTGAAAAACTTGGCCTTACTAGGTCCATAAAGACCTGCGGAGACTTCTTTTTTAATGCCTCGCTTCAATTTCTCACCTTCTCAGACCATCCACTCACTCTGACACACACCAGAAGCCTTGCCCTTCAGGAACAGCAGTACTGCAGGCATGTGACCGGTCTAATCCGTCACAAGACACAGCAACGAGCAAGAGAGCCTTTCTCCCGTCAAGTCTCACCTGCACCAAAAGATCACCAACATCCAACAGAACTATCCCGACCCCCAAACAAAACAAAGACAGAATTTGGCTCAGAGAGATGACCCGAATCTGCATGGGGCGTGGGAATTTTTGTGGAAAACAGCGCACCAAGTACCGGTGTACAGGTGAGGGAGCTTTTCCCAGGAGAATGGGTGGCTGCTGATGCTTGTGCGACCAGAGCGGCCTCTTCCAGTAAGCCTCCTCTCCACGACCAACAGTCTGATGCCAAAAATTAATTGAAGTCTCTACTTTAGAAAGAAAACTACGCACAGAAAGAATATTTTATGTTAAACATTGCTTCATGAATGAGCCTGGCTTCTCTTCAAAACCACCTGGAGCTAAGGCTTGCAGGAGGAAGTTACCTGGAAGTCTTGTCCCAGCGGGGAGGACTTAGGAGGGAGCAAAACAGGGAAGGAGGAAAACTCAGGACCAGGGTCCCTCCTGAACGGTGCCTACTAACTGCTGTGTCTGTCCTGGGCTTGGGGAGGAGCTCTGTGAAGTGAGGTTCAGAGCCACCCCCTTGAGAGCGGAGAGAGAGAGGGGAGCTCTTCCACTCCTCTCGTGTCTTGTTGGTCAGTGCACTCCAGAGCCCGGGCCCACCTGCATGCTCAGACTGCAGGCCTCCCTGGGGCCTCCCGCAGAAAGCCAGTGCCGGAAGTGAGGGGTCCCGAGAGGACAAACGTGGAGGGTGGGGGCTGTACCATGTGAAGCTGGCTGCGTTGTTTAGGCATGGCTGTCTCCTAAGTTTGGTCTTCAGTGTGGTAGAGCTGATGCAAGATGATGAGATCGAGGGAACAGTCTTCTAGGAAGGGATTAGTGGAGGTCTCCCGGGACCAGATCAGTTCCCACATGGACAGTTGTACAAGACCAAGCCCAGCTTCTCCCCATCTGCGTGCTTCTTTGCTCTCGAATGCCCTTGGCATTTTGCTGTTTTCCTTTTCTTTTCTCTTCCAAGGTATAGCATGGCAAATGCTCCCCAGGACACCAGCATCACGCTGCTTGGATGCTCTAGAAGTCAGAACCATAAATAAATCCTTTCATAGGTCACCGGCCCTAGATTTTGTAATAGCACCGCAAGACTGGACAAAGATACTGACTGAAGCCTGCAGGGATAAGGCTGTCGCAGCCCTGTCTGCAGGAGCTGTGGCTGAGAGGGTAGTGGAACGTGAGAGGCGTCTGACAGTGAGATTTCCCCCATGGAGCATGCACAAAATCCAGGCCTAAAACTGTGCATGCTTGGGAGGCCGGAAGAAGACAGAGGGCATTGCGAGACACCATTGAAAAGGCTGCAAAGAGGTAGGAGGAAGATGATCGTATGAATAATGAATACAGTAATGCCTCGGTTCATGGATGCTTCTGTCTGCAAACAATTCAGTTCACAAAAATGTTTGGCAAAAATTTGCTATTGTTTGCAAACTCGCATGGGGTGACAATCGCTAACACAGCCGCCTTCCCCCAAGTCATAAAACAAATGAAGCTGTACACCGAGGCCCCACTGTACTAGTAATAATAGTAGTTACAGCCACTTGGAGGAGAGCAGTGTAGGGACAGCAGAAGCAGCAATCCCTTCCCGATCTCTGGATAGCATTAACTCACCGACACCGTGCTACCGGAAGTTTTTCTCCTGTGATGCACAGGGGACCCCAAGTGCCCCAGAAATCCGGGTGTACACTCATCGTGGGGAGGGCAGAATCTGACCCGAGCCTGTGCTCTCCAGCGCCTCACCTTGCTGATCCAGGGAATGGGGAGAAATCCGCCAGAGGGAAGCAGGAAAGGGGGGCTGTACTGGCAAGGAAGAAGAGAGTGAACACAGTCACAGCATCCGATTGTGACCGGGAGCTCAGCAGTCACGTTGAAAATAAAGCGGAGGGCCCGGGATGTAGCTCAGGGGTGCTGCCTCCTGCCTCGCAGGTGCAAGGCCCTGAGCTTGATCCCCGCGCTTGCGGGGCCATTCGTCGCGAAAGGAGCCGGGGTCTTGCTCAGTGCCAACTGCCGCGTCCTCATTTCCTGGCGGAAGAGGACAGAAGTTGCGTGCCCCTCAGGGGGCCTTTCTCAGCCTGAATGCCACCGAGGAAGGCGCAAGAACTAACGCGCGACCCACTGGAGGCTGAGAGAAGGCGCAGACTGTCGTTCATAGGCTTCGCCGACTCCGGCTTCCCGCCCACCGCACGGCAGAACCGGCGCGCTGTGCGGCCAGCCTCCTCCTGTCCCCATTATCCCGGCCCGTCATTATCTTCCATTTTCTGTGCCTTTGGAGAGAAAAGCCAGCTCTTCAAACCATAACATTGGCAGCAGTTTTCTTCCTGCAGTTTGTAAAAATTAAATCACAAATCAAAAGAGTATGAGTCAAACATGCCGCAGCCATTTGGATTTACATGAAAGGGAAGCCGTCAACACCTCCCTATCTTGGCTGATGAGTGTATCTGATATTTCAGACTTCTTTCTTGGTTCTTTCATGACCACAAGACCAAAGCTAATCAGCCCAATTAGACAAACTTCCAGATGATAGCTCTGAAGTCAACTCAACAAGTAACATATCCAACAATATAATTCGCCAAGTGTAATTCTGAGGAGGCAGAGGGAATGGAAGGAGGGGCGCAGGGGAGGAGGAGGGGGCAGCTCCCCACGGCTCCCAGCAGCTACGGCCATGTTCCGACCTGAACAAAACGACAGTGAGAAATAGTTCGATGTGGGCTGCTGTCCCTAGTGATCACCATCTTTCCCAAAACTGAAGAAGGAAGGAAGGAAAGAAAATCAGGTTAAGAACACCATTCAGAAAAATCTCTCAAAAATTGCAAATTATGGAAAAAACATTATGTAAGTCAAGGGTCCACTGTCATCTTTTGTAGCAGGAAAGAAAAAAATAGATTGAGACGTTACCATGAGGACTTAGACTGTCTGTACTCCACAAAAACCATCACAAACAAAATCAAGACCTCAGAAAAATGGAAAAGGGTGTTTGTAAAACATGTGATGGTATATCACTTACATCCTTAGCTATACTTAAAAAGTTTTAAGAATTAGCACACATTTGCGGTGTGCGCAGTCCGCAATCATCCGAGGAGTGGTTACCCGCGCATACCACTGCTTGTTTTTTAATCCCCTCTTCCCTCCACCACCCCTCTCCTCGGGGTCCCATCCCCTTTTCACACTTGTTGATATCATTTGTCTTAGCTATCATCCGAGGAGTGGTTACCCGCGCATACCACTGCTTGTTTTTTAATCCCCTCTTCCCTCCACCATCCCCTCTCCTCGGGGTCCCATCCCCTTTTCACACTTGTTGATATCATTTGTCTTAGCTCATTTACAGCACATAGTGTTTACATTAATCGGGGTTACTGGGGTTCTGTACAGGGCGCATCCTTGTTCTCGGTTCCCCTCTCCACCTCGTCCCTCACCCCTGTTCCCCTGGACCACTTCCCTATTCCCCCTTGTCCCCTTTGGACCATCCTTTATCATTTTCCTTGTTTGTATTTTGCCCCACTCAAGTGAGAGACACTGCATGTCTCTCTGGAGGCATCTTGTGTGTCTGTTTATTTCACTGGACATTATATTTTCCAGGAGCATCCATTCCTCAAATCTGTGTCTCAAATCTGTCATTCTTTATAGCTAAGTAGTGTTTCGCTATGTATAGATACCACATCCTCTCTCTCTCTCTCTCTTTCTGTACCAAGGATGAAACTGAGGACCCTGTGCATGCCACATTTTCTTTATCCAATCATCTGTTGAGGGATCTGCAACCTGCTTCCAGGTTTCAGCTCTTACAAATTATTCTGCTATAAGCATTGGCGTGCATGTACTGCTGCAGCATGATGATGTGAGCTCTTTGGGGGAAGATAGCTAATGGGAATTGCTGGGTCATATGGATTCTCTAATTTCAGTTTTTTGAGAAATTTCTATACTGATGCACATAGCAGTTGTACTAGTTTGTGTTTCCTCCAGGTATGAGGAGGGCTCCTTTTTCTCCACAGCCTCACTAGCATTTGTTATTGTTTGATTTCCTAATGATTGACATTTTTTTCTGGGGTAAGATGGAATCTTACCATTGTTTTAATTTGCATTGCTCTAATGGCCAGAGATGTGGATAATTTCTTCATATACTTATTGACCATTTGTATTTTGTTCTTTGGGAAATGTCTGTTCATTTCTCTTGCCTATTTTTCGAGTGAGTCTTTTACTTTTAAGTTTTTTGAGTTCTTTGTACATTCTAGATATTAGGCGTCTGTCTGAGGAGTAGCTGACAAAATTTTCCCCTGTGCTGTAGGTTGTCTCTTTACTGATTGATTCTGTTGCTGTACAGAAGCTTTTTAGTCTGATATAATCTCATTTGTTGATTTTTGCTGCTATTTTTGCACAATTAAGGTTCTGTTTAGAAAATCCTTTCCTACGCCTATGGGGTTGTGTGTTTTACCTATTTTGTCTTCTAGAAGGTTTGATGTTTCTGCTTTAATGTTTACATCTTTGATCCATCTTGATTTTCATTTAGTACATAGTGGGAGACAAGGGTCTACTTTCAACTTCTGCACACTGATACCCACTTTTCCAGCACCATTTGAATAGGCAATCTTTCCTCCAACATATGTTTTTGGCCCCTTTGTCAAAGATCAAATAGTTGACTGTGTTTCAGGAGGTTTCTATACCCTCATTTCTGTTTCACTGACCTTTGTGTCTGTTTTTGTTGCAATACCATGCCATTTTTATCAGTATTGCTTTGTAGTATAGCTTGAAGTCAGGAATTGCTATGCTGCCTGCTTTACTCTAATTGCCCAAAGTCACTTTTGCTATTCTGGGTCTCTTCTGGTTCCAAATGAATTTTAGGATCATTTCCCTAGATCTATAAAGTATGCTGTTGGTGTTTTGATTGGGATGGCATTGAATTTGTATACAAGTTTTGGAAGTCTGGCATTTTTGATAATATTGATTTTGCCTGTTCAGGAGCAAGGGACATCTTTCAGCTTTCTGATGTCCTTTTCAGTTTGCTTCTTCACCTACTGTAGATTTCTTTGGTTAACTACTTCTTTGGTTGGGTTAATTCCTAGATATTTAATTTTTAATGAAGTGACCATGAATGGTATTGTTTTCACAGTTTTCTTCTCATCCCATTCATGGTTGGTCACACAGATCTTAGCTCTAGTTTTAACTCATGGTTTTGGCACACATTCATGGACCACACGGTCTGCTCGTCTAAAGTATACAATTCAGTATATTTATGGAATTGCTCAGCCATCCCCTCATTTCACTTTAGACTACTTTAATCAACTCAAGAAGAAACCTTTGTACCCATAAGGGTTCAGTCCCCCTTTCTTTCCAAACCCCCTGCTCTCAGGGGTGTCCACTTTCTGTCTCTGTATGTTTGTCTTATGAGAACATTTTGTATAAATGGAATCAGATGGAAAGTGTTCTTTTGTGACTTGTTCTTCTACACAGGCAGTAGGGTGCAGTTCTCCTACAGATATTTGCAGAATGCACATTAAAAGTTTACAGGAGCCGGGCATGATGGTGTCTGCCTGTGACCCCAGTACTCTTGGAGGCTGAGGCAAGAGGATTGCAAGTTCAAACTCAGTTTGGGCAACTTAGCAACTTAGTGAAGCCCTGTCTCTAAATAAAACATTTAGAAAGGACTGAAAGTATAACTCACTGAAAAGTCATTGTGTTCAATACCCAGTAACACACACACGCACATGCACACCCCCCCACACACACACAGAGTTGGAAAGATATTGACAGCATCTTTTAATTTCAGGAGTTCATCCAGTGGAAATAATCAGGAATGTGCACTTTGCCAGTTATAAGGCTGGTGACCATCTTCTGTGGGAGCTTTCCCTCTTCCTTACTGCTTCTCCCCACTGGACTGTGTTCGGTGCTTTCTTCTTCCTGCCCTCTGGGATTGCTCTATTGTACACCCAGTCACACACGGTTGAAAGTGTCCCGTTTGAACTTGGTGTATGGACGTCTTAAATCAGGCAGCTGTTGTCTGTTCGCTGAGTTGGCGGTGCAGCGCCCAGCACCACGGCCCTACGCGCTGGGAGCGGTGCTTTGTGACGGACGGATGGGCAGATGGTGCTGTGTGCTAACCTATGCCTGTGGTTCCCTTACGAATCTGAGAGTCAAAGCCCAGCCCTAAGCTCCCTAAACTGGACTAGCTGTTCTCTCCAGTGAACGGAGGTAGTTTTTTCTTTTCTTCTTTTTTTTTTTTTTACTGTTTGAGGTTGCATCAATTTAAGCTAATAGGTATAATATTCTCAGTGTTAACTTTGTTGGACCTTTGCTATCTAGTACCAATTGATGTATCAAAGTCCAATACTAAATGCTATCTGCTTTAGTTCTAAATTATAAATTTAAATAAAGTGCATCCTAATTGTCTGATGTTTCAAAGCACTTTCTGGGGCTCCATTACTTCAATAAGTATGAGAACCACTGTGTTAACTATGATTAAAAAAATAACCAGTAGCAGCTTTTATAGATAACAGTTTTTGAAAATGTGTTTCAAAGTTGTAAATTTCCAAATGCTTAAAACTAGTATGACATGTTATAAAAAGGCAATCCCTTCTTGAAAAGCAATCCCTTATAAAATTCAAATTAATTGTTATTACACTCTCGGGCTCTCTCAGCCTTGACAACCCAGTGGTAACAAGATTCCTTCAGACAGTTACTGCATGGGCGCATGGCACGCCCTTGTTTCCATGGAGACTGGTCAAGTCCAGACTTTCTGATGAGTGGTCCCTTATTCTTGTCCCTCATTCTTCCCCAGAAGCTTAGAAAGCCCAAACCTGGGGCTAGAGGTATAGCTTGGTGGTAGAGCACTTGCCGGGCATGCATGAGGTCCTGGGTTCCATCTTTAGTACTGCAAAATAAACAAAGAAAGAACCCTCCAAATCAATAATAAAACCAGATAAAAAAAAGAAAAAAAAAAAAAGCAACAACACACACTCAAGAGAGCCCAGACTTTAAGACTTGCTAAGCAGAGAGAATGCTCAGAGCCCCAGCTCTATGTGTGCCTCAACTGGCAAGGGTAATAATAACTTTCTGCCTCCTTCCTGGTCACACACGGTTCTGCGTCTTGTCCCTTCACTAGAGGATGAGGAAAGGCACAGGCAGAAACAGAGTGTACGCTCTGTGGAATTGTGCAGAAGTCCTGTTGGGAGGTGTGGGTTTAATCTTTTCTACTTTCTACTCTCGTGTAGCAGGGGACCCTGGCTGGCACACCAGTTGCACACATATTGCCTTCTTTATTTCCCATAGCATCCCTACGATGTAGGTATTATTATCATCTTTGCTTTATAGATGAGAAAACTGAAGTCTGGAAAATTTAAGTGATTTTACCAAAATCACGAAACTAACTGGGGACTGTTTCAGACACTGTTTACTAGAGAAAGAGATTTAATGTAAGCTACACAAATATGGAAGTATTTACAAGACTGGCTTACAGTGGCCACCACAGCGTCAAGTGTGGAAGAGGCACACAGGCTGTCTGTGCTGGGGATCCAAAGGATCCAGGCAAAGGCCTGGAGCCCACGCTAGTGTCGCATGCACATCCAGATCAGGAGGCTGATGGTCTGCACTGGAACCCAGGAGATGAGGTCCAAGCTGAAGGTGAAGACTGGCATCCCTCTGGGGAAACCGGGCAGCCTTCCTTCTTTGTCTCCCTTTATACCATTCGGTGAGAAGCCTCCCTAGCATGGGTCTTCTACACCCAGAAGTATAACGATTCAGTTTGGCTGGGCATTTCTTACCCAAGTTCACACAATCGGTTATCACAGGGACAAAGTTGGAATTAATTAATTTATTTATTTATTTATTGGTCCTGGGGATTGAACTCAGGTCCTTGCACTTGCAAGGCAGGCGGCGGAACCACTGAGCTAAATCCCCAGCCCCAAAGTTGGAATTTAAACTAGAATTGATCTGAGAGCCCAAACTTTTACCCATGGCATAATATTTTAGGCACACATTTTGATTCATTAGAAAGATCTTTGTACACAAAATTGTCCTACAGATGTCCCGAGTGAACAGATCAGAGGATATAAAAACAGGTAAAAAGTTTCCAGAAAAGTCCATTATTTCCTTGCATGCTTCATATATTAATTTACATTAAAAAAATTCAGCTGAGCATGGTGGCCCATGTAATTTCAGTATTCTGGAAGGCTGAGGGAGGAGAATCGCAACTTTGAGCCCAGTCTGGGCAATTTAGAGATTTACTGAAGCCCTATCTCAAAATAAAAATTAGAAAAATTTACAGGCAAAGGCCCTGAGTTCTATCCCCAGTACCCTAAAACAAACAAACAAATTATTGAACGCTCACTTTATTCAGAGCCATGGATTAAAATAAACGAAATGGTTTCTGCCACTGGGCCCTCTGTAGACTATAGTCAGATAAGTGCGATTTAATCTTCGGTGTCCCAGGACAGGAGTGGGTCTGTGTGGGGTCCAGCAGGTAAAGGGCCGCTTGGCTGCCCTGTGTATGTCCATATCTTCTCAGGAGAGGTCAGTGTGTATTTTTGAATACATAAAACTTTGAGGTCATTTTCTTTTGATTGCGTACCTTCCTGAGTATGGATGTGCCTATCATGGATTTAGCCAAACGCATACAAAACCTTCTTCTAAACTCTCTCTGCCTGAGTTAGGACCTAGGGTCAGAGCCATTCTAGGTGCTGAGTCCACGCACTTGTCCCTGTCCTGATGTCAAACAGGACCGGCACAGAGTGACACATGCAGTGTCTGGCTCGTGGTAAATAGCAGAGCTGAAATTAGAGCCCTAGCAACTCAGGGCCAAGGCAAGTGTTCTAACCTTAACGCTACACTTAATGTTACACTCACTTTCTACAGCTATACAAAATGTCAGCTTATGTCTTTGAAGATACGAAGTAAATTTTACATTGGCTGAAAAGGAACCTCTGGCCTGTGCTATGTACGGTACAAGTGATTTTAGCTCCACTCTAAATTAGTTTTTCTTTCTGTCCAAATCTTTAAATTAGTACCTGGAGAGTAAAGGGAAAAAAAGATCATGTGCAGGTCAGTGTGTGGCTGGCTTGTTTTGATTGCTTTGTAGCTCACAGTTTTGTAAGATGACTCTTTGGCTTCAGCAATTTCCTGGTCCAATGTAAGGGCATTTAGTCCAGCAGAGAGAGAGAGAGGGAGAGAGAGAGGGAGGAAGAAATAGGACAGTAGTAAGGTGAAGATAAATGTCAAATGGAGTGAAAGTTGCAGGAAAATGATCAGACTGAAATATGGGATCAGAACAGAATGTGTATGCCTTTTAACAACACTTACTTTAAAAGATAGCAGTAACAAAAGTAAAGACTTAAGGAAAGTGGGAGATGTGAGTGGCAGGCAGATTAGAGAGGCTGCTGAAGACTGTCCATCAGTGTTCCCGGGGGCTTCCCATGTCTTGCTGGATCGTGTAACCAGTGTCTTCTTTTCAAGGAGCCATCCTGAGCACATTAACACTGATATTGGCCTTGCAGAATGGATTCACATCTTCTGTATTATATGGGAGGATGC
Organism: Fukomys damarensis; assembly: GCF_012274545.1. NCBI lineage: Eukaryota > Metazoa > Chordata > Mammalia > Rodentia > Bathyergidae > Fukomys > Fukomys damarensis. The sequence goes on along the minus strand of NW_022900943.1, from coordinate 3,396,603 downwards.
TTTGCAGGGTGACCAATAAGAAATAGACATTTTAAGGTCAGTTTAGTTATTGGCAGAAATAAGATTTCCAGGGGCCAGGGGTTTAGCTCAGTGGTGCCACCACCTGTCTCACAAGCCCAGGGTCCCAAGTTCAATCCCCCCCCCCAAAAAAAGAAGTAGTTTCAGGTTTTAGGCATCATTGTTTTTCAGCATATTCATTATCTTCTTAAATGGAGTTTTGGGGGAAGTTTTAAAATAAAATCTGTAAGGCTGAAATCACCCAATGGTGAGAGAATCCATTAAAGGCAAAGAAAGGGAAAAGCAAATCATGTTTTCTCAATATCTGTCCCAGGTAGGTTGCCAGTTATTGATTCAGTCTGGGATGCAGTAGGATTAAATCTTTCTCATTGTTCAGGTGCTGTATATCTTTTTAGCTTTTCTATCTATTCTTTAACCTCTTGGCCCGAAATTAAGCAAAACATATGCAAACCATCTTAATACATTCTTCCATCACTGGGAATGCGTTTGCTCAGAAAGCTCCCAGCACTCGGTTTGGTTTGGCAGCGTCTTCCTAATGACAGTGACTGACCGGAGAGCCATGCTAGATGCCATATTTTGTCTGTGGCTCTTTGGGGTTCCGCCCTGCATTTCTGAGGTCCTGCCTGTGAGCCAGACGCAGTAACCTAGACCAGAGCGGTTCCTAGGCCCTTGCTACTCAGAATACAGCCCGCAGATCCACACCAAGGCATGCAGGACGTCAGGTCCCAACTCAGACAGCCCTCCCAAAGCAGAATCTGCCTTTAACAGCCTCCAGGGGACTGGGGCAAACACCAGGGTGGACAGCTCTGCTCAGGGGTAGACGAAAATCAGGGATATTCCCAGGCAGGCCTTGCAGAAGTCAGTAGTCTCCAAGCAAATGATCCTCTTGAACTGTGAGTGTGTTCACTCTGGGGTAGAATGGCCTGCAAACGGCACTCAAAGAGGCTGAATGATAAGCTAGTGGACTAATTTGACTGGAGGGGGTTCAACGTGACCAGGTGTGAGGAGGAAATCAAGTCTTATCTGTAGCACCAATCCACTGGCTTTGGTCTTTATCTGTCACTTTTATTCATCATTTGCTTAACTCCCTTTGACATCTCAGGGTCAACAGCAAGATGAGTTGCTAAGCATTTTGGCCAGAAGCTCCATAGTACCACTTTGTCAGCAGCAATGATCCAGGAACAATATTTATTTCTCCTTAAAACATTTTGGGGTCATTTTATAGACTTTCTATAGTAATATAGAGGGAGGTAAGAGAAAGACAAAAACCCAGTTTTATAAATATATTACATAGCCTATATGTGGGCATTGACTTGAAAGTCCTCTAGAGAAATAGTTTAGATTGATAATTTGTTATTATTAATATTCATAACAATGTCTAGTAGACATTATAATTATGGGGGCTATTTATCCTGGACCTCAGATTTAACAATACATAACCAAAAGGAAAGTACTATTTAAAATTAGAGGTGTCCTGAAAATTTTATGAGAAGCTTAATTATTGTCTATAAATACAGTGATGATTCTTTACAAATGTACAAATGACAGGCTCAGAGAGGAAGTAAGACTCATTAGCATTTTTTTTAGCAGTATTCGGGATCGAACTCAGGACCTTGCGCTTATGAGGCAGGCATGATGCCATTGAGCTAAATCCCCAGGCCCTTAAAATTCATTATTTTAAGGCTCCATTTTTAAGCTTTCGGAGGAGTCAGTAATGTACGCCAAGGCCTGCAACTTTTAAATATAATGAAATACAATGTAAAAGCAAAGGTACATAGCACCCTAAGTATGCCACGCAATATATTTTCACAGAATGAGCACACCAAAACAGAAAAGCCCTGGGACCGGAGAAGCCCCTCTGTGTCTTGGGCTGCCTTTCCAGGTTCCTGCCCACCCCAATAGCCACTGTCTTACTCCTAACAGTGTAACATAGTTTTGTTGTTTTGGGGGCTTTTTAATAAATCAAATCATGTAACATATCCTCCATTGCATCTAGCTTTTGCCTTTCAATATCGTCCTTGAGATGTATCCAAATTATCTTGTGGCATTTTAGTTCATTCATTCTGATTGTTGTGTAGAAAGCCACTGTGTGAAATGTGATATTTTTCTTTCCCGCTATTGTTGGCCATGTGGGCTGTTTCAGCTTTGGGGTCTTATACTTACTGCTGTTCTGAGCATTCTGGTACTTGTTTGGGGTGAACATAGATGTTTGCATGAAGCAGAAGTGGTTTCTGTGCAGTATTTTCATTTTGCTGATTCTGCCTGCATGTGGGAGATCCTGTTTTCCCACATCCTTTCTAGGAATTGTTATTGTCTGACTTATAAAAATGGAAACCATTCTGTGTGCATTCTGATGTCACACTGAGCTTTTGGTGTAAGTTTTGATTTGCTTCTAATTGAGGCTCAGGGAGAAGTTTTTGTTGAATCTTTATTATAGGTGGTCCTAGTTCTCCAAAACATGCTTGAGCAAGGTGAGAGGTAGGTATACTTTGAGAGATCCAGATGCTTATTTGCTGCGAGATACTCCATGAAGTTTTACTTAAAATTTCCATTCTTGACAATTGAAGTTTAAGTAAGATCACAATTCATCCAAAGCCATGAGCCTCTTTCCCATGGTAGAGAATTACTTGGCCTATAGAAATTACTTAAGTATATGTGAATGTTTGTAATTTGATGACTAGTCACCATTATTTATCACCCAACAGTGAAAGGACCCTCAAAAAGTGGAATGCGCGATTCAGGGAGAGGTCTGTGAGCAGATCAGGGGAGTGGGCAGGACCTGCAGAAGCATCAGACTCGTGGCAATGAAGAAATTTGGGGGCATCAGGAGGCCCAAGATCTCCAGGGAGCCTCTCACAGTGGGGGACACACAGGAAACCAGAGGACCTTGTCGCTCAGGGAGTCAGAACTTTAAACAAATCAGAGCTTGACTTGGAATTGGCCCTGACTGCAGTGGACAGGTGCGGGTTTTACATAAAGAGAAAATAGCCTTCCACTCCTAGACAGCAAATGCTCATCAACTTCAAATTACACCTCCGGTGCCGCTGGTGTCTGCACCACTGATGGATGAGCTTGGGCTGTCCAGGTCTAATGCTGAGTAACGCAAATTAGATTCTCCTGAGCTCTGCCTGGTGCAGCTGGCGGGCACAGAATGGTTGCCAGGGACAGATCTCCACGCCAAATTCTTTTTCCCCCCAGTACCAGGGATCGAATCCATGCCAAATTCTCGCCAACGCTGTTCATAGTGCTGTGCCCTTACATGTGCAAGCGCTCTTAATTTCATTAATGGCGAGACTATGCCTTTGCCCTTTCTTTCATCTTTTAATTTTGAGTAGGGAATAACTTTGGTGTCATCCCGACTGTGCAGAAGGCAGAAACGGAAAGGCGCGCGCGTACACCCAGCTCTTCCTGCACGCAGGCTGTGGGGAGCATCTCAGTCTCTGCCGCCCCTCGCAGGTTCCCATGCTCTGGGCGTGGGTGATGAGAAGGAGAGAGGCAATGCTCCTGGTCAGAGTAAAGCGGCTTCATGGGGAGGAGTCGCACGCCTCTGTATCCTAGGGTTTGTGGCTGGCTGTCCCCTCATCTCAGTCCCTACGCCCTGACCCAGAGCCGTCTCTGTCACTGTCCGCTGGGAACCGTGCAGACAGAAAGGATCGCGAATCAGACATTATGAGGAAACAGCAGCGGAGACGGTTCTTTCCCCTCTGCAATAAGATCAGAGAGAAAAAGAGTAAAGATTACACTACACTGAGCCGCTTTCATGCTATCACAATCCTAGCTTGCAAACTATAAGTGAGCTAATGTTAAAGTATATGATAAAGCTTGATAGCGCTGACAGATTTTGGGGGGGTCCTGGGGCTCGAACTCAGGACCTTGTGTTTGCCGGGCAGCACACCACTGAGCTACGTCCCCGGCTCTGGTAAACTTTTAACAGTGACAGCGTGCCTCAAAAGCTCCTTTTAATCACATCAATTTAGTCCAATTGGGTTTTACACAAAATATGGGTATACTTAAAAAGAGCATGGTACTATATTATGAAGAGGAAATCAATTTACTTCCCTCAAATCATATCCTGCATACTTGATTTAGGTTTTTGTTACAATCATGAAAGGTCACTGCCGTGTCAAAAAATTCTCAGCAGTCTATCATTAAAAAATTCATAAGAAATAGCATCGTTTAGTGGAAACTCAGGTGGAACCCAGGGTACCTAGGCCCACCTGGGCATACTAACCACTAGGGGGCGACATTGGCCATGCACGCCGAGCTCCAACTCTCCCTTAGCACCGCACCATACGCACAACTGAATCATCTTGTTGAACACCCCGTGTGTACGCAATGTTAGGGGTGGGTGTCCATCTACATAAGGAAGACCTCATCGTCAGTTGTTCCCTAATGAAACTCATAATAGCCACCAAATTCGGTAGTGAAAGGGTGAGAGGATGTTGTTACTGAATTATTTATTTATGCATTAAACTTTTGTAATTCAAATGAAATATCACTTAAATGGTTATTTTAGAAATAAAATGAATTGTGCGAGTAATTCAGGATCAAGTCATAATTTTGTTGATTGATTTTTTTCCCCATTTGCATCAAAAGTGTCTTAAGAATATCAGATAATATTTACTAGGAATTTTCTAGATATTTTGAAAAAAATTATCAAATGTTCATAATTTTTAACAAATAGCAGGCATGATCTTATAGAAAGTGATGTCAGAAAATCCAGTCATTTCAGATTAAGACAACATTTGGTTTGTACATTTCTTAAGCATCAAACATAAAAAGATGTAGTACCATTAAAACTGACAGGCTTTCAGTCAATGTTGATTAAATTAAGCTCAGTTCAGAGAGTGGAAAATGAAGAAACTAGACTACAACAACAAAAAAAAGCCTCAATTAAGGACATTACAGTTGTGACATGTGGACAAAAGCCAGATTAAGCAGATGCTATCATCAGTTCATTTGTTGTCATGTTTGCAGTGTGGCAACCGGCTCCAGAGACAAGACGTTCTGAGGAAGTGCATCCTGGGATGACATTTTGTGTTTACTCTGCAAATGATCATCAGTCATAATGACGCACTGATATCGGTATCGCATCGGGAACTGTCAAAATAGAAATCAAGGGAGAGTAAAGTGTTAGTTGTAATTTTTTAAAAAACCCACAGATATTTCATAAAGACCTTTCCTCCAGTCTCCAATAAATTAGCTTTCACTGCAAACCATAAACTGTGGGCCTTTAAAACATATTTGGAAACTAATTTATGACATACATACCTTAGGCAGCTTAAGAGATTAGAATTCCATCAAGTGAAGAGCTAAGCACACGACACATGGCTTCTTTATTTAATTATAAAACACAAGAGCCCATTAGCAGGACGGCCTGCTGGCCTGGAGCGAGGGTGCTGGACCTGCCGCACTCGCCCGCTATAGCTGCCAAGCTGCAGGCCTTGGACAGTCAGTGTGCACACGGTCAGCCTCAGCAGGAGATGTGGAATCATGCTGAACTCTCACCACTCTTTGTCCTCACGTTAGGGGAACGTGCACATGCAGTTTCTGCAAAATATGGCAATGAAAGGCATTTTGTAACTTTTTTCATTCATAATTTGACTTTGGATCAGTTTTGAATTTGAATCAAACATCTTTAGAAAAAGTTTGGCATTATAATACGGACATGTGATGTAGTTGGTGTTCTCATACCAGCTGCGTGACGGGAGAGGGAGTGTTGTAAATTACTGAACATGCCCGTTTCCCATCGGTAGCTTGTGCAGATACGTTGTGTATGTGAACAGATCCAGAGTTCCTTGTTCTGGCATCAGAGCCGCTCTGGGCGCCTTCCCCGGAGTTATGTTCAGAGATAAGTGTGAGTGTCCTTACACACATTTACTGGGAGAGTTTGTATCTACTTCCCAAAGTGTTTTTGACCTTGAAAGAAAAACCACTGCTGAAAATACAAAGTAATATAAGCCATCATATTTTCATTATCATTCCATGATATGATGCATTTTAAATCTGTTGTTAGTTTGGGGGTGTATGGTAATTTTAATTTCACCATTGGTAATTCATTTCCCAGCTTCCACGTGTGCATCTTCATATGTGAGGAAAAGAGGAGCTGATATTTTTATCATATATCTCAGGTCAAGGAGTTTTAAAAGGTAGTTCAACAACCTATGGTACTAAACCCCTTCTGGGAGGAGGAAGACATACTTGACTGTGGAGAAAAGTGTTCCCCTCCAAGAGAGCTGCCTAAAAGAGGAGAGAAAGAGAAGTCCCCACGGCCTGGATTTCTATCAGGCTTTCTGTTATTTCCTCGTCCAGCACTGTTTATTTGAAACAAAAGTTATGGCTGTTTTTAAGTGACAAAACATTATTTCCTTGTAGGAGATTCTTATGTAATACAGATTTGCAAAAGGTGAATACTACTTCATCATCCAACCCTCAGTTCCCCAGATGGTAAATATGATTAAGTGTAAAGCAAATCATAACGTTCTAAAACAATAACCGAGAGTCGTATTAGATATTATTTGTTCAACAGGTGTTTGTGGAGTGTGGACTCGGTCTGGTCCTCTACTAGAACGGTGAGCAAGACGGATTCAGATGAGATCACTACACACATCACAGTCGCGAAGGGTCACGGAAAGCCAGACAGGCAATTATAGCGCTTTGTTCTGCATGGACATCCCATGAAAGTTACAGTGGGAATTACAGAGCCGCCACCCGAGTGAGGGAAGAGGGCCTAGGCTGAGAGTAAGGACAGGAGCGAGCGGTGGATGTGGGAGGCAGCCCGGGTGTGCGGTGCCCTGCTCCTGCCTCCTTGTAGCTCACGTATGTAGTCCGGTGACAATCAGATTCAGGAAGTCTTACTTCGGAATCTTTCCGTAAACATCTTGTCTGCTCTATTCAATCTCAGCTGGCATACAGTTGTTTTGTGAATTTCTCTTTACCAACGCAGAACCCAAATTCTATTCACATTCAGCAGCACCAATTACAATTATCAGTTTACCTATCAAAGCTGCCTACTCATTCAAACCCATAGGGTCACAGTGAAAAACAGAAGCAATTTGAGGTGGTCATAGAATTATTTTCTGTTTCATGTACACAAGTTTTATTTTTCTCAGATCTCAGGCATATACAATCTAGAAACGTGTGTTCCTTTATACTCTGCACAGTATTTTTCACTCAGATCCACAGGAAAAAATTACAAATTACTTTAAGATCCAGTATGTACATATATAATGTGCTCTGGTGTTTTTCTATTTCATTCTCTTTTTTTTTTAAATAGTAGCTGTGACCCACCAAATTGATTTTATGCCCCTAAATTGATTTTCTTATGGGTTTCCACCCACAATTTGAAAAATACTTTTCTAGCATTGAGCACAGATTTGGGGGTCAAATAAAAAAATAAGTCCATTTGATAACCAATGTATTTAATCAGAATTTCACTTCCAGCCACACAAGAGGAAAGGCCTTTGGACTTACAACTTACATCGCTAGATGTATTAGGAAGATAACAAAAATTAAAGGAAGCTGGATCGTGCTTCCTGGGATTGTGATTTTTATCATTCTAGGTCCGACTCTTTATTCTTAGTGTGAGCTGAAAAATGAGGGAGAGCTGAAAGGAAATGACATAGTTGTGTCATCCCAAGGTGAATCTTCACAGCTTTATCTCCTCTGGTTCCTTGAAGTGTTTTGGTGGCGGGTGACGTGGACCTTACTGGATATTCTGAATTCTGAGCTGTTCTAGGAGTGGACAATTACAATGCTGGGAGTTGGGAGACCCCAGGTGGAAGTGGTTGATTTTTCAGTGGTGGGGATGGGAAAATTCCCTTTTGGGACGGTGGCAGGAGGATAGGGTGCAGCAGCGATTGCTAGAACTGAAGACAAGACAAAGAGGAGAAGGGTCAAAGATAACGAACGTAGCGACCACCAAACAACAACAAAACAAAACAAACAAAAAGCAACTCAAGAGAAGATGCACATCCTAGAAGTTCGAAAATGAAAATAAATGCATTTGGCTTTAGACATGCCAATGTCAGAGTTTTTTTAAAGTAAACTATTTGGGGAAAAATTTACAAAATCAGTGGAAGATAAAATACAGTGAAAGTTATAAAATCAGTTATAAAGTTGTGCTACTATAAATTTTTTTATATACTACCTCATACAAGTGCTTATGAGACTGATTCAAGTTGGCTGGATTAGGACTCCAGGTATTCAAGACTGGCTCCGAGAGTGTAAATATCAGTAGTGATAAATGGTAGCACGTGAGACACAGCGAGCTGACTACAGGTGTGACTGGTGCAAAGGCCTTGTTCAACCACATTATTAATGAGCTAGACGAGGAATTGAGCAGATGATACGTAAGAAGGATTCGAAGAGTAACACAAGCAGAAAGATGAGGACAAATTTAAATTATATTTGGAAGATGACTATATTCATGGGTAATTAATAAAAGACACATTACAGCAAAAGGGAAAAGTCTGGAAAGCTACAAAAACAAAGGAGCTACATGGTATAAATAGACATCAAGTTAAACTTACAAAAAATAAAACTGACATTAGTATCTTATGAAAAGATTTTTTTTTTCCAAAACAGAGCTGTAATAAGATTTTTTCCCCCACAGTGCTTAGGAGCATTAGTCCATGTAATGTAGGACATTAATTATAATTGTCAAGAGATGTGGAATAACATGCAACAAATGTCTGGTCAGCCAGGCTGATTAGCAGTGTTCATGACTCTGAAAACTCATAGGAAAGGCAAACTTTTCTCTCATAACTGCGCAGCTCTTGAATTAAAATAAAATAAAGTGAAATTGAATTTTGAGAACCATGGCTCTTACCTTCCTCCTGGCAATTAGGGAGCTTTGTGTGTCTGGTAACATGTTGCTAAGGTAGGGCCCCTGTCAAAGTAATTTTCCTTTTGGACATACAAGGGGAGTTACTGCTAGAAGCAATTTTTAAAAATCAGTTTCATTGATCTTGATGTATAAATTAAATAAGTAACTTTTTCTCATCTTTGCTCTATTTTCCTTTTTATATATGTCTTTCTTCAGATTATAAAGTGCTATTATAAAAAACAATAAAATATAAAATTGTAAATAAATAATTTAAATTATTCATTATAGCATAATTTAGAACCACTCAGAGTTAACCTTTTAGTGTTTATTTACCCAGCCCATTTTCTATGCCCAAAGAAACAAAATAAAATTGGGAACACACTTCAAATATTGTTCTCTAAGCTTCTTTTTAATTTAATAATAAATGATGGAAAATCCCATGCTATTAATTTGTCCCCTAACATATTAATGGGCACATAGTATTCTATTACATGAGTATGTCCTATTTTACTTAATAGCATTTTATTTTGCATATGAGTTGCTTATAATTTTTAGCTGTTATAAGTAACAATGAATTACATCCTTTCACATAAACCTTTGCTCACATGATCTTTTGCAGTCTAAAGGATATCATACATAACATAATTTCTAGGAGCTACATTATCGAATCAAAGAACCTTACTGCTTTTTTATAGCATTGAATATGCATTCTCAATATTCCTTCCATAAAATGTGGACCAGGGCATACAGTGCTTGTTTACCTTCCCCCCTGGCTGGAAGGCTACAGATTTAGGATGTGTTTACACACAGCTAACACAGTAATAATGTCTCATAGGGCGAGTGTCCACTTTTCCTTGAAGTATTTTCTATTTTTGGTCTAACAAAAATTAGATATCCTATCTAATGCATACACATTATAGCTAACCTTTGAAGGCCTGTTCCTGATTTCACAGGGAATAATAATATTTAAATGAAAAAATTTTCCATGTTTGACATTCCAAAAGGAATCTGTGTTCATGAACGAGGGTCAGGGCTGTACAGTCACAGGCTGAAAATCTTGAGGTAAGAGGCTTAGATGTGGTCTGGGAAGTAGGTTGATCAGTCAGGCCACCAGCTTATCTTTGGCAAAGGTGAAGGCAATGCAGAAAAATGTAATTTCTGATGGCAGTACTGCTCAGTATAACATTTAAACTTACTAGGGTGATCGGCAAACTCTTCCTTGAGAGGACAAACCATGAGTCTTAATAGGGTTGTATTCAGGCCTCCTCTACTGTTACATGAACCAAATCCTCTGTCAGTCTGATATATTCCATCGTATCTTTTTGGAGATATTATGTCTGTCTTTTGTCATGAATATGATACCTTCTTTTATCTATCTATCCATCAATCTATCTATATAGACATATTATATATATATATATATATAGCTGATATTATCAAAGATCCCCCACCCTATTTCTTCAATGACATCCGTGTCATTCTGAGTGTGAGGAAGGGGTTGAATATATTTTAACATTTCAGTCTACTTTTTTCTCTTAAGTGTTTGTTTAGTTTGAGGCTGGTTGTACTACTAGAAGACCTGCCCAGTTATTCCCTATTACTTTTTTTTTTTTTGTAGACTTCCTCCAGCCTCTACTTGAAAAAACCCATCTGATTCTCAGAGGATGGTTATTTTTAGATCCAAGCTAATTTGTAAAAAGCATACGATTAGGACTTGAGACATGATTTCTAGTCTCAAGTTTGTCACAAATCAGTTCTATGAATGCTGGGAAATCACTGTAACTCTAGGTGAGGTTTTTTAACTGTATATTAAGGGGCTTGGTCTCCATTGGTGGCTTTCAAACCGAGATACTGGGCCTTTTCCAGAGTGATAGAATTCTGGACATTAAAATGGGGCAATGGCCTTGTATCTCCCAATGCTCAGAAAAATAAGATAATGCGTAGACACTTGGTCCTCAATTTAAAAGGCTTTATACCTTTAAATTTCTATGAAATATTTTTTCTCATCTTTATAGATAACCACATTAGCATATGAAAAGTACATATTAATATGTTGTAAATAATTATCATTTAAAGTATTGAGAAACAGCTGAATTCTTCATTTTTAAGGACGTGTGTGCTCTTTTTGGTAGCGATTTTCAATTGTACATACATAATCATGTCATCTTTAAATAAAACTGTTAGTTCACTTGCTATTAAAAGTATATCAATATTTATGGTATTCTAGAAAGACTACCATGACTTCCAGCTGTTTCCCATGTGAGTAGGTTTGAGAGCCACTATTCATACGTGTTTGTGGTTGTAACTTCATATTGTATAACATAGCTATAATTTCTTCTGGCAAAATTGCTCTCAGTTCATATGCAGTTAAATATACCAGGACTTCATAATCTATTGCAAAGACAGCCATGCATTTCCAGATGCTTTCCATCTGGACAAGTTTGAAGATGGTGAGATGTTCTGTAAGCTCTCTCCCAAATGTTTAGAAACTTCTTCATTTAAGCGGTTCATTCTGTTCACCAACCAACAGTGACTTCAGCTGGATGTGGCGGAAACGTCCTTCCAGAGATCCCCCACTGAACGGCTGTGTGAGACCTTGCTCCTGTGACAGATCCCTCATTCTGGAGCAATTCCACTCCCTTGTGTGCTCGCCTGGCCATGCCATTTGCCCCTCACCTGCTTTACCGTGAAGAGGTGGAATACGAAGCGGGGGATGCAAGGCCTTCCCCCGTCTCAGGGCAGTGGGTTGTGCAAGTGGTCGTCCTCTCTGAGGAGCGCTGCTGGCCGATCATGACTCTGAGCGTCTCCTCCTCCGAAGAAACAGATGGAAGGACATGGATAAAAAGAGAAAGGCACAATAAATCCATTAAAAAGTTAATCTCTGCCCCGGGCTTTGAATTTACGGCTTGTACTTAATCGTTTCCAAAATGCTGCTTCATTTTGGTTGTGTAATTTTTATAGTTGGTTGCTAAAATCTCAGAAACTATAAAGACCCATGAACATTGTAGTGAAGTCGATGACGATTAGGATAACCTAGGCCGTCAAACGTGGCTCGGCCTCCTAGCTGTGTTGTAGGGAAGGACTTGAAACATATCAAGGCTTATGCAGGTCATGGCTTTTTTTCTCAAGGAAACAATCACAATAAACAGGAGTCTGTCCTCAGATTTCTGAAAATACGCAGTGGCTACAACTTCACCCAGGAGGAGGAGTTCCAATGTCAGACGTGCCTCTACTTTCAAGGAAGCCCAGAGTCTGGCGTTACTTTTCCAGCTTCTGGGATCACTGCCTCTGTGTTACTCTTAGCACCTTCGGCAGTCAGGTACTGCATTTGACCCTTTGAGGCAGAGCTGTGTTCTGTAAACTTCACTTATTTGTGTCCCCGTTTCATTATTTTCTGTACTGGGTATTTGTTCAGTTAGTAACTTTTTGCTTAAACTTGAGTACGTTTACTGTATTTCGTCACATGGATTATACAACAAACAAAAAACAATTACCAACTAAATTATAACACAGTGCCTTCTTGCCTTCACTGTTTTATCTTTAACTTACTGAAAGCGCTTAACCCCCTTGCACCTGGATGAGTTCCTCTGCCCTTTCCCACCCAGCTTGGGAGAAGAGTCTTACAGCTCCTCGGCTGCTGGTTACCGGTGTTCCTGGACATTTGGCCGCAGACAAGTCAGGCCTGCTGCAGCTTGCAGAGCAGGCTGCCTGTGTGAAACCCGGCGTTCCAGGCCAGGGCCTCCTAGACTGCGCTCCAGGGGAAGAGGAATAGGACAAGGGACTGCAAGGCGGGCAGGGGAGAACTGGGCAGGCAGCGCAGACCCTGCAGGCAGCTGCTTAGCTCTGCTGTACTGGGAAAGAGAGAGGCTGGGGCAGCAAGAGCTGAGACTGTGGGGCACGACCTTATTCCAGAGATAGCACAATGTGAAAGAAGGCGCAACTCAGACCCAATGAAATCATTTCTTAGGAAGGAAACTTTATATTGCTATGAAACCAGTAAGACAATATAGCTTGCCAAAAATATAAATGAAAAATAATACAATAAAATTCACGATGCGACTACATTCTACATCGTTATTGTGACTGTGGAGGGCTCTCCACCTGAGGCATGCTCTATAAAGGGAGATTTTGTCAACGTTAGGTAGATATTGTCATCTTAGTATCAAACAGGGACTTTCTCCTGTATTGAACTGAAAAGGTTGGAAGAGTATTGATTAATGCTGGGTATGAGAATATCAAAAACAGTGCTATTGATACTAACAGTGGTTTGTAGCTTGCACTTTGCTAAATACACTGTGCCTGCTGTCCTTGGTCTTTTCTGCTTTCATCTCCCAGCAAGAGGTATGGTAGGTGAGCCAGAAAGTGGTATAGGTCAGGTGTAAGCAGGGATGAACAGAGACAAGTCGGAACTGAACAAATGAGTCCTTCTGTAGAGCCGGGATTCGTAGAACAACCTTCTTGTGATTATTCTGAGGCACTGTTGTGTTATTTTTCTATGGTTTCCTAAAAAAGTAGCAGAAAGTTAGCCATTGAAGCAACACCCACACATTCACTCTGTTTTGTAAATCAGAAGTCCTTCAATGCTCAGCAGTGTGCTCTGTTTAGGTGGGAGCCAGGCTGAGCCGTATCTGGGGAGACTCCTGGTCCAAGCTCACTACAGTTGATGGCAGAAGTCTTCCGGTCTTTGTGACCACAGGACCCAACTCCCTGGTTTTCTTCTTGGCTTTCTGCCAAGAGTGGTCCCTACAGGTCTGTCTTTGCTCTGATCTGTGCACAAAGTCCCACCTTTGTCCAAAGCTGGAAATGGCAGGAAGAATCATGAGGCTGTGAATTTCTTTGATTTCTCTCTCTGCCACTCGTCAGAGACCTTTACTTTCAAAGGGCTCGTGTGTATGTGTGTGTGTGTGTGTGTGTGTGTGTGTGTGATTCAATCAAGATTTTTACATTTGCAAAACCCCTATACAGTATAGATTAGTGTTTGATTTGCTAAGTAGGGACAGGAATCCTGGTGGGCCAACTTTAGAATTCTGCCAACCACAGTTGTCCTTCAGGATCCAGCTTGATTGTGCAGAAATGAAATGGAGACCCTTGAGAAGTTTCACAGGAATTCTGGACAGAATCGAGTGGACCTTAAACCAAAGTCTGTCTTCTAGGGGATAATGTTACAGCAAAGCTCCAGTGTAAATCACCAATCAAAACAAATATGGAGATTAACTTTCTATTTATTTTTCTGCAAACACAAGCTACTTCACAGTAACCCATAAGTGAATTGCACTTAAAAGTAACAATTTGACAAAAGTATAAAATGTCCAAACCACTAAATACTGAAGTACTCCTAATCACTAATAGAAGGTTTGAGTTTGTTGTTAGATCTTACACTGAGAATCAATGTTAGAACCAAGTTCTTTTACATTTTAAAAGCTAATTTGTGAGCTGAAAATAGTGGCATTTAAGTGCACGAACTACATGCTTAAAAGCTGGAGTCATCAACAGCCCACTCCCACTTTATTATTCAGAACTCAGTCGCTGTAGCAATGCAGAGGTTCAAAGATACCACCCGATCCTGAAGCCAAAGTAGGCCGACTTCATCCTACGGAGCGCAGACAGTTGCGTCCCACTGAGATGATGGAGTTCAGGCGGGCGGGAGCGCAGCGTTTCACTGTGCGGCTTCGCAGCAGCTTCTCCGCTGCGCTTCCTCCCCGGAGCTGGGAATTTACCACAAACACTGCCTGGGGGAACCGTGTTAGCAGCTGAGAAACTGCAGAAACAAGCTGCTTCTCAGCGCCTCTCAGATACCATCAGAATGCAAGAAAATAATTAAAATCCTAATTAAGTAGTTTCTCATCTGGCTCACTTGAAGACGCTCCAAAATAGTCAGATTTAAGGCACAGCGAACAGCTGAAGAGTTAAATTTGCTTGTTAGTTAAAACCTTTGTTAGGGGTCAGGTTTACATAGGGAATGTAGAATAGAGAACCCAGGCAATACCTGCATAATTCAAATGCAACACGATTTTGCTGGTGCTATTTTGTCTCTTAAGTGAAGACTTATTTTTTTCCTTATTTTTTTGTTGTGCAGATGCTGATTCATCATTGCATTTAGCATAATATTTTGCAGAAATCATTTTCATATCAAAAACTAAATGGACAACACAAATGAGGGGTTGAAAAAAATCCTAACAATACAATAAGGTTTCAAATAATGACGTTTGTTAATTTTTTCTAATTTAGCATTTTTGACTGATAAAATATCATTTGTATTTACATTTTATTATTTTGCATTACTTTTATACTGAATAGCTTAAATACAAAATAAAATTTAATCATGGCTTTGTATGTTGGATTATTTTCTTCATGGTAACTTCTCTCAGTTATATTTGACTTCTCTGCCTGTAAGGATCCAGTAGGAACCAAGCATCATTGTGTTTTCCAGAGGTCAGTTTCTTAGGAGGCATCTGTTTAAAATTCTGATGTTATACACAGGCCCAGGGAAGGACTTACTCTAAGTAGAACACCAGTTGCACAATAAATAACTTAAAGAATCAAAAATTTTAAAATCAACAAATTGATTTCATTGTATCAATTTAAAAGGCCTCGGCCTAGCAAAGGAAACAACCAGTAGAGTGAAGAGATAACCTAGAGTAAGAAAAAAATAAGTGCTACCTATTCCTGGGAGGACTCATGTTCCAAATATATATATAATACAACTCAAAACAATCAGACCTCCTGTAATAAAAGAGTTAATCAAAAAATGGGCAACTGAAATGAATAGACACTGCTCAGAAGAGTACAAATGGCCAATAAATACCCCCCAAAAATGTTCACTTCTCTTGCTATCAGAAAACTACAAATTCAAACAACATAGGGATTCCACCTTACTCCAGAAAGAATGGTTATCAAGAAATAATGATGAATTCTGGAAAGGATGCAGGATGGGTACCCTTCTGTACTGTTGGTGGGACTGTAAACTAGTACAACCACTCTAGAAATCAATACAGAGATCCCCCCAAATACTAAAGTTAGCTCCAAAGTGCACACTTTTAGGATATATGGTGTCAGGCATGGTGGCACCGGCCTGTAATCCCAGCACTCAGGAGGCTGTGGCAGAAGGATTGGTGGGTGCTAGGTAAGAAACCCACCTCTAAGCAGCATCTCAAAGACTAAATTGTCCACTGACTCGGATGAATGTAAGGGTAGATGACACCTTTTGAAGAATAAACTATATTTTCATTGAAATGTTCTGATTTTCTTTGTTCCTCTTGCTGAAGAGCTTCCAGATGAATGAGATTACTCTCAGATAATCCTTGCCACTTGTCCCGACTCTTGGACAAGTGTTTGGAAGGAATGGGGGCAAAAGAGGCAGTAGATTTGGAGACAGTTGTGACAGAATATTCCAGATTAAAGAGAAAAAACTACAATGTCAAGGTGGTGCATCACCTCTGTTTTCAGAATCTGAGTTCTAATACCCTCTCTTTACCTCTATCCTTTGATTTCTTGTAAGACATTTTTATATTAAGAATAATATAGAGATAGCTTTTAATTATTTGAAAAAAGAAAAGCAATGAAAGGAAAATAAACACCACCTGTAATTCTATGTCTTGTTGTTAACGATATAAATGTCTTTTGGTATGACCATAGGACGCTTTTACTAGCTATATTACAAACGTTAGTAAATGCAGGTCTACATTCCCTCTCTTGTAAACAAAGGATTAACAGTACTGTACATACTGTTTTATAACCTTTTCTAATTACCAATATATATTTTACATCTTGCATGCCAATTTTACAACTATATCATTTACAAGGAGTGTGTTTTATTCTACTATCAATAGTATACTTTGTTTAGCCAACTATTATTATCAAATGCATAGATTGTTTCAATATTGCTTTAGTGAGGACTTTTACATACTTTCTGAATTATTTACTTAGGTCACATTCCTAACCATTAATTCTTTTTTATTGAGTTTATTGGTACATTTTAGGTATACAGTACAGTTACATTCATCACTGAGATCTTGTACCTTTACATGACAGGTTTTGGTTCTCATTTTTTCCCTATACCCTGCCCTTTCTTCACCCCCTCCATCCTCCCCTATTTTACAAAGACTTTTCCTTTTCTCATATTTTTTCTCTTTCCTTATTTCCTTTCCCCTACCCTTCCCATTTTGCCTACAACTTTAGCTCTTTTCTTCCTATTTCACATTGTCAGTTATACCATTTGGATCTTATTTACACTTGTAGTTTTTCACACGGAAATTACTTGGTATTTACACATGTGTGTCTTATCCTAAACATTAATTCTTAGATCAAGTCATGTAAAATCTCCTTTTTTCAATGTTATATAAAGAATGCAGGCTACTTGTTTAAAAAATTATGATTCAGTAATATACAGATTCAGATGCACTTATTTTTTATTACTTTTCTAGATGCACTCTTCGTACATCTGCTGCTGGACTGAAACTGTGACATTTAGTGTTTTCCTTAGGCTGACGCTTAGATGTCATGTTGCTGCCCCTCAGAATGTGCATTTTGAGGTACTTTACGCTCACCTCCATGCCGTCCTTGAGGATGGACATGGGCCTCTTCCGTTGTGTGAGGCCTTGTCTTCTCCTGACCCAGCCCAATACCATGCCATCATTACAAACACCTTTGCCAGTTTTGTAAATTAAAAATTATGGCTTATTTTTTAAAATTGCCTTTTTTATTCATAGTGACATTAAATGCCTTAAAATGATGATTGCCTTTACTTCATGTAATTTGTCTTTTATATACCTGGCTTCTTTTTGGTTTTAGTCGCCTTCAGAGACCAGCTAATTGTTCAGTCAAGCTCCTCCTGAGCAATTCTGAGATGATATTTCCCGGCCTCCTATGCAGCTACACGCAGTGCTGACCCTGTTCTCGCCCAGTCTCACAAGCCTCAAGGTCGAAGCCTTGTGTAAGTCTGACCCAGCTACACCCAAGCATCGGAGGTCTGCCTGGAGACTCTGGGGAGAACTTGGCTCCTTGGCATTCATGCTGTTGGAAGGTCCAGGTCCTTCTTCTGAAGACCCCACGTTTTTGCTGATTTTCAGGAAAGGATCAATCCTCGTCTGCATTCTGTGGTTTCAAAGCCAGCAAAGGAGTGTAGCTCCCCTCACACTGCGACTCTGTGGCTGCCTCTCTCTGACTCACAGTTCTGCTTTCACCTTCCCACTCTCCTGGCCATCTGAGCACCTTCAGGCCCATTTTAAGCCCACTGATCAGCAACCTCAACTCTGTCCTTAATTTTGATTTCCTTTTGCTGTGTAAGTTCTCTTATTCTTGGGCATATATCATAACTCACAAAATGACACTGGCCAGGCAATCTCTCTTCCCTGCTATAATGTATTTAGGACAGATGCAGTGTTAATTATTGTACCATGTTTGTGTAAACTGGTGGTTGGCAAAAGTAGTGTACCTAAGGCTCTGCTGATGATACATAAAGTTTTTCTCCTGTGTCTTGATTAAACTGTACACTAAGCTTCCATTCCAAGTCCCTGTGTTTGAGTGCCAGTTTTAGGCGGCTTTAAATATTTCTGAGATTTTTGGTGTAAATAAATAACATTTGTTTTCTAAAGCATACTATTAGCCTTATATATACTCCCTTTCCAATTTTTGGTATGTTATTTTCTACCTTTACTTACTCTTCTTAATAATTTCTTTTATTTTCCTCTGTAAACTGTGGAGGTAGCAATATGTACGGCTACAGCAGTGGAAATAGAGGTTAAACTGTAGAATATTTGTGTGATTCTCAAAGATAAGCCCCTGGGGTAGAAACTACTGTAATAACTGCATGCTTACTTCTTTATAGGCATCTTCATCACAGAGCCAAATACTCTCTTATTGTGATAAAATTTATATAACATGAAATTTCTTTCATTTTTTTTTTTTGGTGCCGGGAATCAAACTTGGGTCCTTGTGCTTGCAAGGCAGGCAGTGGAACCACTGAGCTAAATCCACGGCCCTTTCTCCATTTTTAATTGTACAAGTCACTGTCATTAATTGGTTTCTCACTATTGTGCAACCATTACTGCTATCTGTTTCCAAAACTTTTTCATCACCCCAATAACCACCCCACCACCAAACAGTCTTTTTAAAAATGTGTCGCTTGCTCTTCAGGCAGGGTATCTCGCTCCCCAGTTCAGACTGGCCCCAAATGCACTGTGTAATCCAGGTTGACCTGGTCTCTGGGTAAGCTCGTCTTCCCCTGCAATGCTGGGGTTGTAGGTTGTGAACCACACCTGGCAGAGAGTCTTTTGGAAAAGCTCTTCTGTTAACTAATATTAGTCATCAATAATTTTCTGAAATTTAAACTTTCATGCTCCCAAGAAGTGTTTTTGCTATTAGTTCAGAATAATCTTCATCAGTAAGTACTGAGATAGTAAAATTTACTCCCCCTGCCCCTTTACCAATTTTTCAGGTCAAATTTTTCAGCATTTCTGGTAAACATTCTTTAATAAAAACACCATATTCTTCAGAGAAATATAAAATAATGTTAATTTTTTTCTAAGTAAACAAAAAAGGAAACAATATCTACAATACTTTAAAATTTATTTGAACACTAATAGCCAGGATACTTTCATTTAAAAAAATCATTTAAACATAAATTTAGAGCACATGTGGCTGGCTATTACCCATGCCATAAGCACAAGTGACATAAACCTGAATACAATACCTCATTTGTTAAAGTACAAATTTCAGTAAAAGTGTGTTCTACTTACACGACATTTAATGAGGTTAAATTACAAAATTGCTCTAAGAATCTCATTATAAGCTGGTCTTTCCCATATGGAGGCCCCATAACTTTTTCCAAAAAGATCTTTGTGAAAAGATAACAACTGCTAATTATACTTTATTACTATAATACAGTACTAAATTACTAATGTAAAACTAACTGGTAGTAGAATGATTATATTAATTACAAACAATTGGAAGTAAAAAATTATTTCCTACTTAGTAATTTTATAAATAAGTAATAATCTGTATCTTTGGATTAATTGCAGTTTGACGGCTTAATGTCTCTTTGTGGTTTTTTTATTATTATTTTTATTTTGAACTCACTGAAAGCAGATTGAATTTAGAAAGAGATTTAACAACTAATTTAAGAGAAATTATTTCTTCCATGTGCTTCTAGAATAGATTTGAAATGCACACAACTTTAAATAGTATTATTTATAACTTTTCTGTTATAAAGACTTTTAGGGAGCCAGGCGTGGTGGTACACACCTGTAACCCCAGCACTCCAGAGGCAAAGGCAGGAGGATCGCTGTGAGTTCAAGACCAGTCTGGGCTACATAGTGAGTTCCAGGTCAGTCTCAACTACATAGGAAGACCCTCTCTCAAAAAGCCAAATAAAAAAAAAAGACTTTTAGGGGGTTATATTTACAAAAATATTGTTCTTAATTTTTTTTGCCTTTACATTTATATGCTTTCCCCATATTTTAAATAAATTTTCCAAGGTTTAATTTATTTTTAAGGTAATCAATCTTTGAACAGTATTATGATGATCATTATAATATAAATCAAATTAGGTATAATCCAAAAAGTTTTAAGTGATATTTTTGTGCTGTAATTCTGGTTAGTTTAAATACATTTAAAACATAAATCATTATACCTTTTACAAAGAATCTACATGTTTTAAATTCCAATATGTTAAATACAAAAGGAATGTAACTCTCACTAAATATTCTGACTAATTCTAAATTCTAAAACCACTAGATTTGCTTCAACAATTTGCCACATTTACTGAGACACAAAATAATCTGAAGGGAATCAAGAAGAGAACATGAGTTTCCTTTCTCAAACAGACAGATTTGGACTCACTATATTAAATTTATCTTAATGAACTGAGTTCTATCTCTTACTCTGGAATAATACTCCCATTTAATTTATTTTATTATAGTGCACTTTAGCATTGGTTTACTTACTGATGGCTCTTGAAACAAGATATTGGTTGATACATTTGAGTGAATCTAATTAAAAGGTTAAGAAATGAAAGTAAGGAAGTTTAAAATATATATATATAGACCTTCTTTATGTCAAAAAGTGCTTGTGAGGGCGGGGAATTTAGCTAAGTGATTCTGCCACCTGCTTGGAAAGCACAAGGTCCTGAGTTCGATCCCCGGTACCAAAAAAAAAAAAAAGCTTTTGAAAGGATGCAGTACTATGCAAGGAACACTTGACAGGGTACCTAGAGGAAAAATAAAAGCCGTTTTACCCACAATAAAAACATTCTAATGTGTATTTGTCTAAATATACATTTGACAGGTTCCATACAGCATATAATCCAAGGACCCACAGAAATGTGCATTAGGTACATTTGATAAAGGCTCGTCTTTTAAACAATCATGTGCCCCAAGTCTTGTTTTTCCAATATTATATTTTCTATTATCAATTGTAAGCTATTTTCCTATGAAAAACATTTTAGCACAAAGATGAAATAAACTTAAAGACAAATGAGCTAAAATAAAATGTTACAATAACTTTCTGATAAATATTATTGAAGATATTTGAAAAAAAATGAGAAGACTGGAAATTAAATTATTAGTAACTGGGGTGGGAGAGGACAGGCAGTTTTGGAATGACATGAAGCACACTCAGTGAAGAGAGGGTCGGGTAGGGATTGATACTCTCACACTTCCCTTTTGTTCTACCACAGTTAACATTCACACACATTTTCTAATCCCTCCTTAATCCTCGCCTGTTAATGGCAAAAGTGCTTGCGGCTTTTATATTGTGGAATTATAAACATGTCCATTAATTCCGCCTCTGTAGCTGATGAAACAATTATCAAGCCTCTTAGGAAAAAAAGCCGACAGAAATCTGTTTTCTTTTAAAACTTAACACTATTGGCAGGGATTCGGTTTGAAACTCTTTTCAAGGAGACCTTAACATTGTGCAAAGCAGATTAGAAATAACTGCATTTACTAGTTCGGTTTACATGGTGGTAAAAGTATGAATATTTAGTTGATACCTGGGGAAGGGTATAAGTGCATCTAGAAATAATCTTTGGGTATACAGAACAATAAAAGGGTGAAGAAACTTTGTTTCTTAAAGTACCGGACAAGTTGCAGTTCATGAAGGATACGGAGGCGGAGCCTGTGGAATTCAGGCCACAAACCTCACTTCGTAGCGAGAGTCCTGGCCTGCGAGCCTGCTCGGCCTCCTCGACGCCTCCTGGGGTCTGAGCGCAGGACCGAATGGGGGTTCGCGCCAGATGATGGATGAGGCCTCCCTTGGCTGCCAGAGGGTCTGTGACCAGCACAAAAACTGCTTGGTCTGGGTTAATTAATTGCAGGAACCGTTTATTCAGATGCAGGGCAAGCACCTTGGCTAAGATCTCAGCATCTGTGTTGATTAAAGATCTGAGGCTGAAGGAAACACATAGTCGGGGGTCTCAGATAGGTTTGCGGCCATATGGGCTTCTTAATGAGGGAGGGATTCTGTGATCCAAGTCTCAGAGCTGCGTTCTTCTAGTCAGCATAACCAGGCGGCTTTTGCCCAGCACTCTTCGGGTACTACCATTTTCCCTGGTTATTTATTAAAATGTCCTGTAGGGTGCGAAACTACAGTGGCCTTGGTTGAGTCCAGGGCGGATCCTGAACAAAAATGTATTTGTTTAAAATGTCATTGTCAGCGATATGTACACCACGCCATTAAGCTACCTTAAAGATGCGAATTGTAGAATATGTATTTTCTGAAATTGTGTCTTCAGGATGTTGACTGTGGTCAGCTTCTCTTGCCTCTGGCTTTATATTTTTATAACTATGGAAATAGACTTGCGAGTTCAAATGAAAAGGAAATAGTAATAGTGTGTTGCATCAATAAGAGTAAACTTCTTTAGGCTGCAAAAATCCCTCAGGACCTTCATGATTTGGTAGTATTATGGCTCGATTGCTTGGAAAATTGTGAAGTTTATCCAAGGATTTTTTCAGATTTATGAAGTCACATCTCACAAGGCTCTTAAGTCAGTCATAGGTTTAGGCACTCAATCAGGGAGACAAAAGCTTTGCTTCTTTTACTCAGGTTGATTCTCAGAGAGATTTAAGTCAACTATTGGTTGTAGAATCTATTTCTGCCATGAACTGGAATCTCCTCTATCTTGTTATTTAAAAAACCTTTTATTATTAAATACATCACAGACACATGGGGCATCTAATGTACAGGTAGGTACATTTTCAAAATAAGAATACAATAAGCATCTATTTTCCCCTCACCTTAAGAATTAGTAAATCAGAGTGAGGGATTTAGCTCAGTGGTTTTGCCACGTGCCTCTCAAGCTCAAGGTTCCATGTTTGATCCCCAGTACAAAAAAAAAAGAAAGAAAAAAGAATTAATGGATCGTAAATCTACATTCAGTGTTCTTTCAGATTTCAATATCTTCCAACCTTCCCCAAAGGTAGATACAATATGCGTTAATACAATACTTTGTCTTTCAAATTTTACACTTACTCGTGTTCTTGCATTATGTGTGTTGAAATTGCATTATAATTTTTGTTCTGCAATCTGTCTATTTTTATAATAGGAGAATTGAGTCAGGGTCTCACTAGATGATTCAGGCTGTCCTTGAAACTGCTATGTAGCCCAGGCTGACCTCGAACTCATGGCAATCTTCTTGCCTTAGCCTCCCAAGTGCTGGGATTACACTGCTGTGTGCCAGCACACCTGGCTGCAATTTGCTTGTTTTTCTCACTATTACACTTCATGTGAATCCATATAGTTGTGGTTTATTAATTTACATTGCTGATAATTCATTGAATGAATATACCATAATTTAGCCATATGTTCTATAGGTAAAGGACTTTGGGTCATTTCAATTTTTGCTGTTAGGAAGAGAATTTATATAAACATATTTTTTAGCACAAATGGGTAAGAATTTCTTTACAAAAAGATTGAATTACTGGATTATGAATCATTCAAAACTTTTAGGTTGCAATTGTTTTCCAAAGTGATTTTTGTGAATTTTCATACTCATCAGCAATGTATGACAGTTCCTGAGGCTTAGAGAGAGAGAGAGAGAGAGAGAGAGAGAGAGCATTTATAACTTGGTTGTTTGTTGTGATCTATTATTATAATTTAAATTAGTATTTCCCTAGATAGTAATGAGATACAGCACATTTTTATATGTTTATTGGCTTTTCATCACATTCTGTGAAGTGTTTTTTGTCATAGGTTATTGATCATTTTATTATTCTTTTTTTATATCTGTGTATTAATCAATTGTTGCTATATTATTGCAGATATTTCTCCTAGTTCACAATTATCTTTTTCAAATGTCTAATGAAGAACAGAAGAGTTGAAAGTCTTAAAATTTTTATTTTGAGACAACTTTAGATTTACATGCAGTTACAAGGAAGAACATACAAGAACCCTTATACCTTTCGCTCCGTTTTCCTCAGTGATGATATTACACAACTGTAGCACAATATCACAGCCAGGAAATTGGCATTGGTGTGACTGTCCTTCAAAGTCACCAGTTTTACGTGTACCCGTGTGTGTGTGTGTGTGTGTGTGTGTGTGTGTGCACGTGTGTTTAGTTCTATGCAGATTTTGTCACTTGTAGCTGGGTCTAACTCACTGTATCCAACATGAGGGACTGTGATGTCACCAAAGGCCTCTCCCGGGTTCCTTCTTTAGAGTCATTTATCACCTTTTCTATGCAAAATATAAGCAAATATAAGAAAATATAAGCAATATAAGGAAATTTTAGTTTTATGGAGTTTGAGTAAGAAATATACTGAGTTACCACACACTCTCCTGCTCCCTGTAGTTTCCTCCTTTATAAACATCTCACATCAGTGCAGTACTTTACAGCTGACAAGCCAATGTTGATCACAATATTACTAAGGTCCATAGATCCTCTTTGAAAAATGTTTTCATCCCTTGCTCTTTCCCCTGAGCCACTGATCTTTTTCTTCTATTTACAGTTTTGCCTTTCCAGAATGTCATATAGTTAGAATCACACAATATGTAATTTTTCAGGTTGACTTCTTAGTGATATGCATTTAAGGTTCTCTTATGTCTTTTTGTGACCTGATACCTAATTTCATTTCATCACTGAATAATATTCCATTGCATGGGTATACCAAGGTTTGTCTATCGATTTACCTTTTTGGGGTTTTTTTGGTAGTGGGGGTCAAACTCAGGTCCTTGTGCTTACAAGGCAGGTGGCAGATCCATTTACCTATTGAAGGATATCTTGACTGCTTCCAAGTTTTAGCCATTATGAACAAACTACTATAAACATTCAAGCATAAGTTTTTGTGTGGATTTAAGTTTTTCAACTGATTAGGACAAATACCAAGGAGTACAATTGCTAAATTATGTGGTAGGGGTATGTTTCATTTTGTAAGAAAGTAAGAAGCTGTCATGCAAAATAACTATCATTTTGCATTCTCAATAGCAGTTAATGAGAGTTCCTGTTACTTCACATTATCACAAGCTTCCAGTGTTTTGGATTTTGGCCATTCTAATAGGTGTACAGTGGTACTTCATTATGTAATAACATAAAATACTGGCCATCTTTTCATAAGCTAATTTTTCATCTCTGTATCTTCTTTGCTGGGTGTCTGTTCCAGGCTTTTGTTCACTTTTTAGTACAGTTTTTCATTTTCTTGTTGAGTTTTAAGAGTTCTTTTATATAATAGTTCTTTATCAGATATGTGTTTTTCAAATGTTTTTTCCTAATCTGTGGGTTGTCCTCTCATTCTTTTGATAGTTTCTTTCACAGATAAGTTTTTAATTTGAATAAATCCAGCATAGGAATTATTCCTTTCAGAGGTTGTCTTTGGTGATGTATCTCAAAAAATCACCACTATATCCAAGGTCATCTTTAATCCGCATTTTACATTCCTTTGCATATTGATTCTGCATATATTTGTTAAGACACATACTTAAGTATTTGAAGTTTTGAGCTATTTTAAATGATGTAAAAATTTTGGTTTCCAATTGTTTATTGCTGGCATATGGTAATGAAACTGATTTTTGTGAGATTTTTTAATTTTGTATTTTTCCCATATTTATTGACATATAATTATAAATGAAAATTATAGCTGAGCATGAGGTTGCATTCCTATAATATTAGCATTCTGGGAGGCTGATATAGGAAGAAGGCAAGTTGGACCCCAGCCTTCAGAGTTTAATGATTTTCTTTTTTCTCATACCAGGGATCAAACTTGGGACCTTGATCTCTTCAAATATTTTGATTTTTGAGTTCTTTGCATATTATTTACTCTACTTTGGTACCCCATGGAATCCGCCTTTGGGTAGTTAAAGATTTTTTGAAGTATCCTTTTGCCTTGATTCTTCATATTTCAGTTGTTTTTGTGTTGTAAATGGAAGAGCAATATAGAGAAACAGTTTGCATAGAAAAACAGTCACTAGTGTCGAGATGGGTTTGCTTATATTTTGCTGTCTATATCCCTCTTCAATTTGCTCAGAATAATATCTGAGGATCTTCTTGATATCCAAACTTCTGGGAGATTGATTTACAGCACTACTGAGAGAAGAGAAAATGAACTGAAGTAATGTTGGCAACAGAAAGACAAACCAGATGTTGGCATACAGAAAAAATCCATTAAAATCAATAGCTATGCCACCACTGACAATAGAAAGGAAATCAGCAATAAGAATAGAATTAAAGACAAACTGCATTTTATATGCCATCAGAAACAATAAAAGCCAGAACTACACCATATTTAACAATAGAAAACAGATCTATAATAATAATATAGACACAAAGACAAACCAGATATTGACATATAGAAAATATCTATTATAAGTAACAAGTATGCCACCATTACAAATAGATAGTAATTCAGCCATAATAGCATAGTGTCAATAATCTGCCCCTGTGCTTTACCCACAGGAGGGAATGTGCTCCTGTACTCTTTGTGGATGGAGGAAAATGCCTCTGCTTGGCCTTCACTTCTGGTTGACTCTGTACTTGTGAATTATGTACCTGAGCTATGACCACCCACCAACTATAAGCCTGTTTTGCGTTTTATTTCACTTCAACATGGGGCAATAGAAGCATCAACCAACCAACCTGATCGTGGAAAAGGCCAGTGTCCCAGGTCAGCAGGTAAGCCCTGGAGAATTAGCAGCTCCAGGATCAATAATGGACCTGGCTAGCAATGCTAGCTTCAAGAAAAGCCCACAGCTGTTATAAACTACAAAAACAGTGTGGGGTTGTACTCTGAAAGTGACTCCTTTGCATTAGGCTACAGTTGGAAAAAGAAACCCAGTGCAGTGCCAGCTTAATTGTCAGAGAATTTAATCAGGGTCAGTTTTGGGGAGGGTTTGTTTACAATGGAGCCACAGAACAACTGCACTTCAGAGTTTCCAGTGCTGGCAGCCCACAGTGACTGGTGAGAGACAGCCATAGGAAAGAGCTGCAGAGAGGGTGCAGGCTAGACGGAGACCCCAGGAGAAGTTTAAATTCAGGCCTAGGAGCATCTTTGCCCACCATAGTGAGAAACCAGGCACAGTGAGTGTAGTATGGCTTTAAAGGAGGCTGGATTTGAAAGTGTTGGCATTAAATTCAACAGTCAGCTTGAATCTTTGGCCCAGAGCCTACCTACATCAGAAACCAGAGGGCTGATTGCTCTTCTCATCTACCAATGTGAGCAAGGATATACCTCAACTTGAATAGTTGCTACAGTCTGGGGTAAGTGGACAAAGGGATTCCCTCTAGCAGAAAGCACACCTCACAAACCCATACCCACAAATCTAGGAGAAAAATGTGACTTTCTGGATCTCAAGGCTGAAAATCTTGGAAAAAAAGCCAAAACACATTCAAAGCATTTAAAACAGATACTTTTTTATTGACTCAATTTTTTTTTTCTCATTTTCCTTCATTCATGTTTTGGGAGCTTGAGGTTTATTCTTTTTCTCTTTCTCCTTTTTTTAACTTTTCTCCCTCCTTATTTCTTTTTTCCCTACATTTTGCTCTCTATTCTTTCTTTTTTCTTTTTCATTTTCATTATTTTTTTGTTGCTGTTATCTAATACTATTAATTTCCTTTTACTTTTCAATAGGATGCCCTAAGTCATTTCTCTCTCTCCTCATCTTCCATTAATTAATATTTTACACTTTACTTTTCTCATTCTCTGGTTCCCCACCCCTCCATCTTTCCTAGTACAAACATTAAGCTTTATGAATCTTTATAGATAGTTAACTATGCTATTACTATTGAATGCATTGCTATTGTGAGTGGAGGTAAAGTTGTTTCATTTAATAAATATTCATTATAGGTCAGTGTTTGGTTTGTCTTAGTGTTTATACTATAGGTATAAATCTCTTATAAGGTTAAACATGATATATTATTGGTTGTCAAAGTATGTCAATTTTCAGTTTGTCTTTGATGCTATAATTTTTGCTGATTTCATTACTATAGCCAAGGTGACACAGTTTAGTTTCCCTTGTATGCTAATATCTGGATTACTTTTGTGTCATTAACAATACTGTAGCACATTCTTGGAAAACTAGATACTGGGCAAAACACACTGTAGCCTCCTCTCCCAAATAAATGGAGATGATTTGATTCTGAGACTGAGGCAAAGGCCTATAGTAAATCATGACCAGATTGCAATTCTGAAATACACATGCTAACTAAAGAGGTTTCCAAACTAGCAACAAAGCCTTTCACTGTAATGAACTTGGAAACTTCTGCACAACAAACAAACAAATGAACAAGCTAATCTCTTTGATGACCATAGATGCCAAAATCCTCAACAGGATACTGGCAAAGATAATGCAGCAAATCATAAAAAGATTATACATCATGATCAAGATCACTTTATCCCAGGGATAATGATCCTGTAATAGAAGCCCCTCTTAAAATTCAACCAAAAGACTCCTAGAATTAATAACCATACTCAGGAATGTAACAGAATGCAACATCAGTGCACAAAAATCAATAATGCTCCTGCGCATCAATAATTAGCTTGCTGAGAAACAATTTAAGAAAGCAATACCATTCACAGTAGCATGAAGAACAATTGAATACTTGGGAAATAACCTAACTAAGCAGGTGAAAGACCTCTACAGTGAAAACTACAGTCCTATGAAAAATGAGCTTGAAGAGGCCATCAGAAAATGGATAGATATCTCCTGTTCCTCATAGGCTGAACCAGTATAGTCAAAGTAGCCATACATCCAAAACTGATGTACAGATTTAATGTTCTTACAATGAAAATACCAATAGCATTACTTAGAACAGAAAAATAATTGTAGCTGGGTGTGGTGGCACACATCTGTAATCCCAGTACTCAGGAGGCTGAGGCAGGAGGATCACTGTGAGTTCAAGACCAGCCTGGCCTACATAATGAGTTCCAGGTCAGTCTCAACTACGTAGTGAGACCCTGACTCAAAACACCAAAAAAAAAAACAAAGAAAAAGAAAAAGAATCCTGAATTTCTTATGGACTAGAAGAGACCAAAACCAGCAAAAGGAATCTTGAGTAACAAGAACAAAACAGGAAGCATCACAATCTTGGCCTTGGAGTTATATTGCAAAGCTACAGTGATAAAAACATGGTACTAGCAAAAACCAGACATGTGGATCAGTGGACCAGAATAGAATGTGAGAAACAACCTCAGGCACACTCACCTATTTGATCTTTGACAAAATGCCAATAACATACACTGGAGGAAAGATAACCTTTTTAATAAGTGGTGCTGGGGAAACTGTCTATCTACATGCAAAAGATTTAATCTAGACTCATCTCTCCCCATGCACTAAAGTAAAATCCAAATGGATCAAAGATACATGTCAAAATAGAAACACTTAATCTGCTAGATGATAAAATAGTAAAAATTGTGAAGACATAGGCATAGGAAAGGACTTTATGAATAGAAACACAATGGCATAGGAAATAGTACCAGAAATCAACAAATAGGATCATATAAAATTTGAAATGTTTTGTTTAGAGCATGGGGATTTAGCTCAGTGGTTCTGAGTTTGCCGTCTCTTCCTCAGACAGAAATTAATATGTAGAATACATAAATAACTCAAAATATTGGATCTGCTAAAATAACAGATCCAATAAAAATATCCAAGTGACACGAATAAACACTTCTCAGAAGAAAATGCCCAAATGGCCAATAAATACACGATAAAATGTACATCGCTTTCCATTAGAGAAATGCAGTTTAAAACAACAATGAAATTCCACCTTACTCCAGAAAGAATGGTTAGTTCTATGAAAAAATAAAAACAAACACTGGCAAGTCTATGGGGGGGGAGGAACCCTTGTACATTGTTGATGGGATTGTAAACTCGTACAACCACTATGGATATCGGTATAGAAATTCTTTAAAATATTAAAATGGCAAATTCCATTTGACCAGCCACTCTCCTTCTAGTTGTCCTCCCAAAGGAGGTAACAACATCATATTACAGTGATACATGCACACCAATGTTATAGCAGCCCAGCTTAATTAAGGAGTAATCCAGTGGTCTATGCATCCATCAACAGACAATGCTTAAAGAAAATGTGGTATTTATGGACAACGGAGCACTGCCTTACCATAAAGAAGGATAAACTCACTCGAGTCATTTGTAAGGAACTAGATGCACTTTTAGGCCATAGTAAGTGAAATAAATCAGACACACAAGCTTAAGTGTCACTCTGTTTCTCTTATACGAGAAAGTCAAGTATAAATAAGGATCAAAATTAAAGACAGACAGGAGGAGGTGAAGGGAGGGCAGAGGTAAGGGGGAAAAATGAGAATCAATACCTGTCATGTAGAGGTACAGGATCTCAACAATGAATGTAACTGTACTGCAGCCCTAAAATGTACCAATAAACTCAATTAAAGCTGGAAAAAAAATTAAAGACAGACAATAGGAAGTACACGGACATAGACTTTTTCAGATGGGCAGGGAAGCAAGAGATGGAAGGAGGCAGCAGGGAGGGCGATGAGGGAAAGGGGATAAAAAAAGGATTGAGACACGTTATGTCCACGTACCAACTCCCCACCAAGAATATAATCACTGTGTACTGCAAACAGGTACCAAGAAAAAATAAAACTGAAAAGAAAAAAGAGCATAGTTAACTACACAGCTAAAATTGATAAAGCTTAATAATGATAATAGAATACAGCCAAAGGCTGTGGAAAGGGAAAAATGAGAGAATTAAAATGTGAAAGGAAAGAAAAGGAAGATGAGGAGAACCAGAGACAAGTGAGATAAAAATTCAATTAAACAATTTAAAAAATTGGGGTGCGGATTTAGCTCAGTGGTTCTACCGCCTGCCTGGCAAGTGCAAGGTCCCGAGTTTGATCCCAGGTACATAGACTTTTTCAGATGGGCAGGGAAGCAAGAGATGGAAGGAGGCAGCAGGGAGGGCGATGAGGGAAAGGGGATAAAAAAAGGATTGAGACACGTTATGTCCACGTACCAACTCCCCACCAAGAATATAATCACTGTGTACTGCAAACAGGTACCAAGAAAAAATAAAACTGAAAAGAAAAAAGAGCATAGTTAACTACACAGCTAAAATTGATAAAGCTTAATAATGATAATAGAATACAGCCAAAGGCTGTGGAAAGGGAAAAATGAGAGAAGTAAAATGTGAAAGGAAAGAAAAGGAAGATGAGGAGAACCAGAGACAAGTGAGATAAAAATTCAATTAAACAATTTAAAAAATTGGGGTGTGGATTTAGCTCAGTGGTTCTACCGCCTGCCTGGCAAGCGCAAGGTCCCGAGTTTGATCCCAGGTACAAAAAACAACAACAATAAAAAGAAAAAAAGCTAATGGAAATTGGTACAAGTAAGAGAAAAAACAAACAAACAAGAATAAGACAAAGAAAAGAAAAGGAAAGAGAAAGAGCCAAACAAAAACCAACAGGAAAAAAAGAGGAAAAGAAATGAACCCAAAGTTCCTCGGCCTATGTGGTGAGGATGTCTTCCCAGGGCCTGTGGTGCTGGCCCAGGTGACACAGCCCAGGTTCAGTGAGTCTCAGCAGGGACCAGTTTGACTGCAAGCCCGGTTTGAGCTGTGCGGGCGCCGGTCCTTCCGCCTTTCCCGCTGGTCAAGGTCCAGGGCGTCTGCCCGCCTGGGCGCCATTCTTTCCCGCGCCCGGGTCGTGGCTACTCCATGTGGCTTTCCGGGCTGCAGCTCGCGAGCAGCCTCTCGGCCT
>NW_022900943.1:3359561-3364459 GCF_012274545.1 Fukomys damarensis | reverse complement strand
GGGCCTCGGCGTCTCCCCTCCGAGCACGGACTCGCGAGTCCTCCCGGGCTCAGCTCACCGGTGCCCGGCTGTCTCGGGGGTCTGCCCAGCCTTGGGCAGCTGTCCCTCGCGCCTCTCCCGCAGCGGTGACCGCAGGGACTCCGAGGTATGATTGTTCCATGGCGTCGCCTTCCTGGGGCGGCTCAACCGCAAACGGTAGAACTGTCCCAAGTAGCTCCTGATGATGCCGCCCCAAATAAGGCGGCCCCGTGGTGAATTTCGTCTCCAGCATCCGCTTGCCCCTGGGTCGCTGTCAGGACAAAGCCACCGCACGGTGCGTGCAGTTCACAGTAGCCGCGGGGCGGGCGCGGCCAGGCTTCTGTTTATCCTGGAGCTTCCGATCAATACCTGCGCTGACCTTATGTTTGCGAAGACAGGGTCCCAGTCCCTGGGAGGGAGGCTTGGCGTTTCAGACTGCTTTGTTCTGCTCTCTGTGTAGTTTTCCGTTTCTCCACGATGTCTGCTTTATCTGTCCACTGCTTCTTGCTTTCCCAGCTCTTTTTCTCTCACTAGGTCGTTGTTTTCCAGGTATCTCTAGTACAGGTTCTGAGGAGGCTATGATTTTCTGCTCCCCCCCAGTAACTGACTGTAGTCACAGGTTGTACCTTCCAACGCTAGAATTCTTTCATTTTTACATAACTGAAACTTCGTTCATTCGACCAGTATCTATATACCTGACTCCCCACTCCTTCCTTCGCAACCACTGTTCTACTCTCTACTTTTGTGAGCTTTATATTTTTATGTATTTCTTTATTTTTGACCTTTGGTTCTGGGAATCAAACTCAGGCCCTTGCTCTTGTGAGGGGGGCGGCAGAACCAGGGAGCCAAACCCAAGGCCCAGCTTTATATTTTTAGATTCCACATATAAGGGCAGTATCTGTTTTCAGGGCCTGTGTCATTTCATTTAGTTTAGCATGAAACGAATCTCAAATGACAGTTTCCTTCTTTTAAAAGGTTAGACAACATTTTAGTGTATACGATGGGTATGTTTTTATTTCGCATCTTCTTTATCCATGTATCCTCTGTTGGACACTTGGTTAGTTCTGTATCTTGTCTGTTGTGAATAATGCTGCAGAGAACATGGGAGTGCAGACCCCTGTGAGATCCTGATTTCATTCTTTTCAAAATACATCCAGAAATGGATCGGTAGACCCTATGGTAATCCTTCGAATTTCCCGTGGTACCTACACACCGTTATTTGTGCTGCCTGCAGCAATTCACATTCCTAGCAATAGTGTACAAGTGTTGCCTCTTCTTTATACCCTTTCCAACACTTACTATTTGTTGTCTTTTTTGATAATGGTCATTGTAACAAGTGTGAGATCATATCTCCTTATTGTCTGGATTTGCCTTTCCCTGATGATTAGTGATGGTGAGCAATTTTAAATATACTCGTTGAGCATTTGAAAGTCTTCTTTGAGACCTTTCTATTCAGTTCCTTCCTTTAAACAGTGAGCTGTCTAGCCTCTTGCCAGGACATTTTTTAAGTGTCTTACTTATTTTGAAAATTAACTCCTAGTAGAGACATGGTTTGCAAATATTTTCTTCCATTCTCTAGGTTGTCTCTTCACTTCTTTGATTGTTCTCTTTGATGTGCAGAAGTCTTAGTTTGATGTAATCCTATTTGTCTGTTTTTGTTGTTGTTAATGCCTGAGCTTTTGGAGTCATATCTAAAAAAATCATTGCCAGACCAGTGTCACGAAGCATTTTCATTTTGTTTTTGTAGCAATTTTTAGAATTTCAAGCCATTTATGTCTTTCGTTGATTCTGTGTTTACATTTACAAAAGTCTGAGATAAGGATCCAATTCTATTTTTCTGCATGTAAATATCCAGATTGTCAGCACCATTTATTGGAGAGAATGTTTTCCCTCATTGTTTGTCCTTAATCCAAAGATTATTTGACTATAAATGAAATTGTCCCCTGTTCTCCTTCATTGTTCTATATGTGTTTATGCCACAGCCGTGGCATTTTCATGCCACAAACTTGCAGATACGATGGTCAATCTTGCTTGTAAACTTTATTGGCTTGAGACCAGTCTAGAAGATTAGTACAGCACACCCCTGTGTGCCTGGTGGCTCATGGGGGCGAGCACCTGGAGGCTTTGTCTGGTTCCCCACCTCTCCTCCTTGGCCTTCCCCCTTTGCTCTGCTGCTTGGACACCATGACCTGAACAACTCCCTTGTGCTGAGACGTTTCTGTCCTGGAGTCCGCTGACCATGGACTAAAACCTCTGAAACCAGGAGTCAAATTAAACCTGTTCTTTAAGTTGCACATGTTAGGTATTTTGACCCAGTGACAAAAAAAATAACGAATACAGCAGTACATTTTGGGATCAGCCTATGTGATTTCTCCAGCTGTGTTCTGGCTCAGGGCTGCAGTGCCTACTTGAAGTTTTTTTTTTGTTGTTTTGCTCCTTATGGATGTTTTGATTGCTATTTCCAGTTTTGTGAAAATGTCATTGGGAATTTCATAGGCATCACATTAAATCTGCAGATCTCTTTGGATGATATACATTATCATGGTAATCATTCTTCTGATTCATAAACATGAGATATCTTCCCAAGTATTTTTGTCTTTCTGGATTTCTTTCATTAATGCATTCCAGTTTTCAGTTACAGATCCATCACTTCCTTGGTTAAATTTACTCCTAAGTATTTTGTTCCTTTAGTATTATTAGAAATGGTATTATTTTCTAAAGATATTTTCAGCAAGGTTGTTGTCAGTATGTAGGAGGAAAAATGATGTTGGCATATTGATCTTGTGTCCTGAAAATTTACTGAACTTTCTCGTCTAACAGTATTCTTCTGGAAAGAACCTTTAGGGTTTTCTGTATGTAAGATCGTATCTGCATACAGATAATTTTGACTTCCTTTTTTCTTTGGGTGGCCTTCTTTTCTTTTTCTTGACTAATTTCTTGCTAGGACTTCAGCAGTGTAATAAGTGGAGTGACTGTGTTTGTGAGAGGAAAGGCTTTTTGCTTTTTACCATTGCTATGATGTTTGCTGTGGGTGTGTCATATATGAATTTTATGCATTTGAGGTACATTCTTCCTGTTGCAAATTTTCTGACAGCTTATATCATGAGAGGATGTTGAGTTTTGTCAAATGCTTTTCTGCGTCTGTTAAGATGACTGTATTAATTTATTCTTTATTTTGTTAATGTGGTATGTCACACTTATTTGTATGTGTTGAATATTCTTAGATCCCAAGGAAAAATATTGCTTGTTTATGATGTCTAACTCTTTTAACATGGTAGCACAGCTGGGTAGTATTTTATGGAGGAGTTTTGCATATATGGTGCTTTTGTTTGTTAATTTTATAAACTTATTTGACAATCAGCAATCAGTCTTCATTTACATTGACTATAGGTTTGCAACTGTTGACAGGTGCATAGGCAACCCAATTATAGTGCTTTTTAGTGAATCTTTATCCTTTCCCATTAAATTTTCTGGAAAATGGTGCACATACAGTATTGGAATATTCCATATTCATTTGTCTCATTCCCTATTTTTTGAAAAGTTTGGCATCAGTGTGTACCCATAAAATTGCCATGTCTTCCTGGAAAATTTTCCAACTTCTTTAAGGCCCAAGGAGCATGCTTTGGAAGACTATTTCATTGATGAGGACATGAATACTGACAATGTTTTCTAAGGTCACTTCCTCACTGGTGGCAAAGTGGCCCCTCTTGCCACCTCTATTTATGGAACCCAAGTTGGAAAGAAAAGACCTGTTGCATCTATGTTCATCAAGGGTATAACGACTATAATTTTTTTCATGATGTCTTTATCTGGCTTTGACATCAGAATAATGCTGACCTCGTGAAACAAGGGTAGGAAATTTCTCTGCAGTGTCTTGGCAGAGTTTGAAAAGGATTGACATTACTTTCTTTAATGTTTGGTAGACTATATCAATGAAGTCATTTGGTCTTGGGTTCTTCTTCACTGAGTATTTTTTTCTTTTTATTGAGTTTATTGGTACAATATAGGTATACAATACAGTTACATTCATCATTGAGATCCTGTACCTTTACATAATAGGTCTTGATTCTCATTTTTCCCCCTTGTCCCTGCCCTCCCTTCACCCCCTCCTCCCCTCCCCATTTACAAACACTTTATTTCCATTTTTTCAGTTTCTCATATTTTTTCCTCTCCCTTATTACTTTTCCTCCACCCCTCCCACTTTCCCTACAACTTTAGCCCTTTAATTCCTATTTCACATTATTAATTATCTCATTAGGATCCTGTGTACTATTATAGTTTTTCACACCAGAGAAACTATTCGGTATTTCAGTTAAAGAAATCTCTGTATGAACATTAAAAATAGGGAATCCTAAAATAAAACTAAAAAGGAAAGTAAAAGAAAAAAGGCAATGATGTAACATTAAAATAATCCTTAATTCTGGAGATGAAAATGGTCCCTGAACGTATTTAAATTGCTTCTCGCTCTTGTGGTCTTATCTTATTCTTTTTTTCATTATTTAGAGAATACCTTATTAGTTTCTGTAATCAAACCCATGTAGATATGACCTTACATATTTAATACAATGCATTACCCCTGTGCACATGGAATAAAGAAAATAAAAAATAAAAATAAAAAAATTAACATTTCTAGACCAATATGGCTGTCCATTTCTGTACAATGCCAACTCAACACAGTAAATTGGGATAACTTTATCCAAAGTTAACAGCACCATTAAAGTTTTGCAAAATTCAATTTATATGTATATATATATATATTTATTTATTTATTTATTTATATAAAAAGACTAATAATAGTAGTATGTTATGCATTGATAGCAGCAACAGCTTTTCCAGGTTCTGCAGTCATCTGAACAAAATTATAGACATTCAGCACATTC
>NW_022900943.1:3333590-3358079 GCF_012274545.1 Fukomys damarensis | reverse complement strand
TTATGTTATTCTTCTTTGTATCATCTAGGAGTTGTTGGATCGATTTCTCATGATCCCTTACTGTTTTTAAGAGACCTCTCTTTTCCTGGTCACTGACTGCAATCTTATCTTCTATATCTGAGATTCTATCTTCGCATTCTTTTATTCTGTTGCATACACTTTCAATGGAGTGTTTAATCTCCTGCATATCTGTTTGAATCTGTTGTATGGATTCCATTTCTTTCCTATGTTGGGTGTTCATTGTCCATTTCTTTCTCCCACAAATCTTCCTGATACAGTTTTTCCCTAGCTTCTGGGTCTCTAACAACCCACA
Source organism: Fukomys damarensis (assembly GCF_012274545.1). Taxonomy (NCBI): domain Eukaryota; kingdom Metazoa; phylum Chordata; class Mammalia; order Rodentia; family Bathyergidae; genus Fukomys; species Fukomys damarensis. The sequence continues at coordinate 3,357,766 of NW_022900943.1, read as the reverse complement.
GACATTCTCATCTTCATAACATCAGAGAAAACAGCTCATCAAATCAACCACAATCCTTTACCCCAACTGATACAATCCAACACGTTATTTGCTTAAGTGCTTTCTCATTTTTATTTTTGTTGTCGGGCTGTCCTTGGTTTAATCTCTGGGTTTTCACCCAAATCTTCCTGATATAGTTTTTCCCTAGCTTCTGGGTCTCTAACAACCCACAGACATTCTCATCTTCATAACATCAGAGAAAACAGCTCATCAAATCAACCACAATCCTTTACCCCAACTGATACAATCAGCAACACGTTAAGATCAAGCACAACTTGGAAACTGACCACCTGTGGTTTAACCCCTCCATCCCTCCCTATTTACAAAGACTTTGTTTCCATTTTTTCATTTTCTCACATTAGTTCCATTTATTATTTCTGTTCTTATTCTTTGGTTTAAATTTTCTTTTTCTGTCTCTCTCTTACTTCCTAAGGTGGAAACATATGTGTGTGTGTGTGTGTGTGTGTGTGTGTGTGTGTGTGTGTTTTATTTTGTGTCACTGGGGACCCAATACCAGTCCTTGAACTTCTGAGGCAGGTTCTTCTCAGGAACCACTGAGCTAAATCTCCCTGGCCCCAGAAGTTTATATTATTGACTTGATATATATATATTTTGTAACATATGCATTAAGTGGTATAAATTTTCATCTAAGCAATGCTTAGTGCATTTCACAAATTTGATACATTGTATTTTTCTATTCAATTTAAAATATATTCTGGGTTTGTTGGTTTGTTTGTTTTTGAGACAATATTTTGCTATGCTACCCAGACTAACCTTTAATTCATACTTCTCTTGCCTCAGCTTCCCAGGTAGGTGGGATTACAGATGTATGCCACTATTCTTTACACTTTAATATGCTTTATAATTTTCTTGAGACTTCTTGGAAATATGTTCTTTAGAAACAAGTGATTTCCATATATTGGCATCACTTCTCTGAATATTACTGTTACTATTTCCTGGTTTACTTCCATTATGGTTGGGAAACCTACTTTGAATGTTATCAGTCTCTTTAAATTTGTTAAAGTAGTATTTGTTTTATAGCTTAAGATATAGTCTAGATTTGTGAATGTTTCACATGCACATGAAAAAGAGTGTTTACTATATTTTTATTGGGTCAAGTAGTCTAAAATTTCTGTTATTTAATTTCATGATGGCTTTCAAGTATGGTACAGAATTCTTGATTTCTGATTGTTTTAGTGATTACTAAGAGAAGAGCTGGAATTTCTAGCTATACTAATGGACATTTCCACTTCTACTTTCCTTTCTGTAACACTTTGCTTTATGTGCTGTTGAGCTCTTTTTGTCATTTGTGTACAAATTTAGGACAGCTGTGTGTTTTTTCTATATATGCCTTATTTAATACTTCTCTGTAGCTATGGTAATTTTTCTTCTTTGAAATTCTACTTTTTCTGATATTAGTATACCCATCTCTGGTTTGTGTTTATGTGATATATATATATATATAAAATTTAACTTTTAGCCCATGTTTTCATTCATTTATTTTTCCAATTTTCATTTGTATTAGTACGTGTTTTCAGGACACAATGATTACATTCCTCACAGGAATTTGGTACAAGTGGACAACACATCTCAGTTCCTTTTTCATCCCCTTCCTCTCCCCTCCTTCCCTTCCCTCCATCTCTTGTTCCATTCCCTTTTGCAAAAGTTCTACCTCCCTTTTCTTCTATTATCTTTTATTTTGTTCTTTACTTACATTTTGGATTTCTCACATAGTTAAGCTTGTGTATTTCATGTATTTCACGATCATGATCTCAGGATGAATTCATTTTTGTCTAAATAAATAAACTGTGTCCTTCTTTATGGCAGAGCAGTTTTCCATTGTGTGTAAACACTGCATTTTCTTTATCAATCCACCTGTTGATAGACATATTGACCACTTCTAAGGATTAGCTAGTTTATTATTATTATTATTATTATGAGTTGCACTGTTACACACGTGGCTGTACATGTATCACTGCTATATGGTGTCTTTTACTCTTTTGAGGAGATGCTCAGAAGGGAAATAGCTGGTCCGATGGAATCTCCAGTTTCAGTTTTTTGAGAAATCTCCATTCTAATTAATATATGATTCTATTATGTAGTTTATAATCCCAGCAACAATATCAAAGGGTTCTTCACTCTGCCCTGCAGCCACTCCAGCATTTGTTTCTGTTTGATTTCTTGATGACATCCATTTTTCTGGAGTGAGGCGGGATCTCGGTGTTCCTTTAATTTGATTTTCTCTAATGGCCAGAGATGTTGAACATTTGTTCATGACATATATTTCTATTTAAAATGGGTTTCTCATGAATTAGAATCTTATTACTCTTTTGAGATTATCTAGTAACCTAATTACCCACCTACTGGCTGAATTTGATCATGTAACCCTGTGATCTTTCCATAAAGGCTGTGTACTATACTCTTTTAGCTGTGCATATCGCTTGTGCATAGAAACACAGAAACACACACATGCATACACCTGGTTCATCATAAAGAAGTAAAAATGGATGGTTAAATAACCAACTAGCGGTCTCTATTTTAATATGCCTTTGGTCTTTGTGAACTGTTTTTATCTGTAAAACAATTAAATAATTTATTTGATCATTTAATGTAATATTTTAAGTATCTTGGTAATACTGTTATTTTTCTTGTTGAGGTTATATGCACGCAGTGCACATAAAATCACATAATTCCTAAAGAAGTTCAGGGGATGATTCTGTCCATGCCTAAAAACCTAAGTGTGCTTTGTCAAGAGAGCTCAGGGTTTCAAATCTGGTGGCAATCACTTGTTTACGGCAGTACACAGGTTATTTCTGCTGTAAGAATGCACTTTCCTTCAAAACAAAGTCAGGAGCAGCGGTCGTCTTTAGTGCTTCCCTGTGAGGTATAAATCATATTCCAGACTTCGGGGACACACTTTCATTCCATAGGGACACAGAATGAACATGTGTGGGCAGCAGTGGGGTGTTACATGCTGCCGCTTCAGGTCACAGATGGCATAATGAAAGCACTTTCAAGTATTTTTAAAATCCAAGCAATATAGCTGGGTGTGGTGTTACACGCCTGTAATCCCAGCACTTGGGAGGCTGAGGCAGGAGGATTGCGGAGTTTGAGACCAGCCTGGGCTACATAGTGAGTTCCAGGTCAGTCTCAACTACATAGTGAGGCCCTGTCTCAAAACAAACAAAAAGTCCAAACAATATAAACAACTACTTTAATATAAAATAGTGCTATCCAAATGCATGTTTACTACATTTAAGTATATAATGTATCTTACTGTCAAACTGAATATAATGATAAAACAAAAAGCAATAAATCTAGAAATTATGTTCCAGCATTTGTGATGTTTATTCCTTTTATTAAGTTATATCCCTCTAAGTTGAAAGGCCTGAAATAGGAAATTAAATTCTGAGTAAAAGCATTTAGATGAATAAAAGAACCTATTGTAAAATTTTTTTTTCAACACCATTCTCCTGATATTTACCTTAGGTCTGTTTGCATTTTGGTTACCACTGTGTATGGCTCCGCATCTGAAAATCTCATCTATTTAGTCTAAATTAAAACCCATAGGGGCCGGGGCTTTAATTTAACACAGTGTTTCCTGCCTCACAAACACAAGGACCCAAGTGGGATCCCCAGCACCAAAATAAATAAATAAATATAAGTAAATCCCATTCATGCTTGAAATCATTTTTCCACTGTCTTGTTGTTCTATTTGTATTTAATTAATGTAATTTGTGAACATATCTTCTTAGTTTTGAGAACAATGTAATACTTTGGAAAATGAGCACAAATCAAAAATTATGAAATACATTCTTTTTTTATTTTGGGGTTTTTGTTTTTGTTTTTTTTTTAAACAGGGCTCACTTGTAGTTCAGGCTGTCCTTGAATTCACTATGTAGCCCAGGCTAGCTTCAAACTCGCAGGTCCTCCTGCCTCAGCCTCCAGAGTGCTGGGATTATAAGCATGTGCCACCATGACATTCATTTTTTTTTTAACATATAGCTTTTTGGTTTTTTTTGTACTGGGGATCGAACTTGGGTCCTTGTACTTGTGAGGCAAGTGGTGGCATCCCTGAGCTAACTCACTATCAAAATAGATATTTATCAAAATATATAGTTTTGAAAACGAAAAAAAAATCGCTAATAACAAATTTATATATTATTTAAATCTGCTCCAAAAATTTTAAAATATAAAATGTATATTAAGATTTAGGAGGAAAATTCACGATAAGAGAGCAAGAAATAAATTCAAAACATTCATTTCTCGTGTTCACAGATTTTTACCAAAAACATGTAAAAACAAATCCTGTTTCTATTTTACATTAAAATTAGTTATTTATATACAGAGAGAAAATTTACAAAATAAAGCTAAAGAGTGCATATTTGCATGGGGTAGGCTGTTTGAAAGACATGGGTGATGATTTAAAGATAAAGTAAGCAGGTGGGGATTTAGCTCAGTGGTTCTGCCCCCTGCCTCGAAAGCACAAGGACCTTTGTTTGATCCTCAGTACAAAAAAAAAAAAAAAAAAAAAAAAAAAAAAAAAAAAGAAGATAAATGAGATGCTTAACATTTCATAACCTAGAAAGAGAAATAAGCAAAAAGCGGTTGACAGAGGACTGTTTACAGCTATGGCCTGGGTCTACTGATACTATTTTCATTAACAAAATTTAGACAGAAGCTGACCTTTTAAATTTGAATAATACAAGCAAATCAAATGGCACAAAACAAATGTCATATAAAAATTATTGAATGTGATATGTAATTAAAAAGGTTTACGGGGCCGTGAATTGACTCCTGACCAAAATACAGGATGACACACATAAGGAAATTTCAAGAGGAAGTTATTAGTACACAGTCATTATAAAAGGAAGATTTTTAAATTAAATAACAGGCATGTTATGAGATTTTACAAATGTTTTTCTTAGTATAACAATAGTCCTGTAACTGCCTCTTAAATACTATTTGTTATTTTGTTTGGTTTGTCAGTAAATACAAGAGTCAAAATGTCACCAAACATGTTAAAAGTGTGTTCAGCTGAAATTCATTAAGAGTACTGTTAAAAACCTGCTACTGGAAAATATTAAAGCAAGAATGGCTACAGAAATCTCGAAAAAAAAATTTTTTTGTAATTTCACACATGTACAGCAGAGGGCACTAATATAATTACAGTAGTTACTTCTGATGGGAGTAATTATCTGGGATTCTGGGATTCACAGAAATAGTAAACTAGAAAGTCTTTCTCATCTTCATCAATGAATATTTTCCTTCTACTTAAATGGGGAAATTTGTTGCATGAAATTTACTCAATTTTTATAGCTAAAGTGCCATAATAATAGAAAGTTAATGTTGATTATTCCCCCATGAAATCCACAGCACAATGACTGATCTTTGAGCATCATAAACCAGCTTCCTCAGAAGGCCAGTAACATTCTATCAGCCTTTCCCCCAATTCCTCTTGCTCTCACACAGCTATACTCACCTGACTGCGTCTTCTCCCAAAACATGGTCCCAGAAATCTGAAAGTAGAAAAACTTTTGGCTATGTTAGCAGCTCGTGATGACACAGTTGAAATACTGTCTGATTCTAATGATCTCCACAAGGTAATGGAAACAACACAAATGGAAGGACCAACAAGTAGCTGTTATGAAGGAATAAGAAGTTAACCAGAATAAAGTGTTGTCTCATCACACAAAAGGCAACAGATGGTCAGTTTGTGGTCCTCACTTTCTAAGTAAAATTAATAGAATAATTGCAATCTTTATGTAAAATATAGAATAGGTGTAGTAAGGAAAACGGTCCCTTTGCTTTATGGATTTACCCATGTCATATGTATGACAAACTAGAAGGTCATATCAATGATTCTGTTTTCCATATTTATAAATGTGGAAATCTAGTGGCAAGCAGCAGACATGTCAGTTTAAAAAACTACTAGAATGTGCTAAATTTTGTGGGGACAGAGAAAAGGATCTGATAGGGAAAGGAGAAATGGAGAGTTATGGTATAATGAATATAATTTGTTTGGGATGTTGAAAAATTCTGGAAATAGTGATGGTTGAACAATATTGTAAATGTACTGAATACCACTGATTTGTATGAGTAAAATGGTAAATTTATATTATGTATACTTATTGCAATAAAAGGTTTAAACATTTCTATTAAGTGAATCCATGTAGGCATTCCATGTCTAAAAACCAGGAACCTGGCATCTCAAATGCAGAACAAGGAAAAAGAACAGATATACCTCATAACCAAAATACTAAAAATTCAAAATGCATGTTGAAAGCAGAGAGAAGTGCCAACTCACTTATAAAGGCAAACATATCTTAAAAGCCAGGAAGATATGGAACAATGTAGTGCAGATTCTGAAAGAAAATAATTTCCACCCCAAATTACTCCATCCTCTAAGGCTATCCTTCAAAATTAATGAGAAGTAAAGACCATCCATGGCAAGTATAAATAATAGACATTGATGATCCCTAAGCCAGTATTGCAGAACTATACTTAAGCGAATCTTAAATACAGATTTAAAAAGACAGTAACAATTAATTATGAGACAAAAGAAAAACATTAACTTATCTGGGAAAGCAGACAAATGAAAACCAGAAATTAATCAAATAGTGGAAAACCACAAAATGATAGGAATTAGTACATACCTTGCACTAAAAGCACAATGTAAATAGTCCTAACTTTCCAATTAAAAGACATGGACTAGCAGATTAAATTTAAAAACAAACACAAACAAAAACCAGACTGAAAGTGAAAGGATAGAAATGGATTCTTCAACCTGCTTGAACTGGGGAGTAAGCAGGAATAGTTACATTTATATCCAACAAAGTGAATTCTAAACTAAACCTGGTCAGAAAAGATAAATAAGGACACACTACATATTGGTAAAGAAAACAATTCACCAAGGAGATAACAATGGTGAATATATACATGTCAAATACTGGCAAATACAATTTCATAAAATTAACACTACTTGACATAAAAGGACAGACAATCATAGTGGTGGACTTCAACACCTCACTCTCACAAATGGACAGCTCAACCTGATGAAACCTAACAAGGAAACATTAGAATTAAGCTATATTATAGGAAAAATGGATTTTAAAGACATTTACAGAGTATTCTATCCAACAATGGTAGAAAACACTTTCTTTTTAGTAGTTCATGGAATTTTCACCAAAATAGACCACTTTTTAGGCCATAAGGAAAATCTCAATAAATACAAAAGAATTTCAATAACTTCATGTATCCTCTCAGATCATAATAGTATAAAACTAGAAATCAGTAGACAAGAAAACACATGGTGACTGATTAAATCATTCTTGAATGATCAGTGGGTCAGTAAAGAAATGGTGAATTTAAAAATTCCTAGAATGAAACAATAACAGAAGAACAACGTACAAGGACTTGGGAAATTCTGAACAGTGAAAACAGTTCTAAGAGGAAAGTTTATAGCTATGAGTACCTACATTCGAGTGATCCTGAATAAATAACCTAGTGATGCAGCTCAAGGTGCTAGAAAAAGAAGAGCAATCAATCTGAAACCATTAGAAGGAAAGAAATCATAAGATGAAGGAAGAAATTAATGGAATTGAAACAAAAATCACAAAGGATTAATAAATTTAAAAGTTGCTTCTTTGAAAAGATAAACAAGATTGATAAACTCTTCACCTCACTTACCAAAAGAGAGACAAAACCCAAATTGTCAAAATTAGAAATGAAAACAGTCAAATTATAACAATCATCCTTGCGGTCCAAAGCAATATTAGAAATTATTTTGAAAATCTATGCGCCAATAAATTGAAAAATCTAGAATAAGTGGATAAATTCCTGGACACACATGACCTACCAAAATTGAACCCAAAAGACATATATATCTTTTAAAGAAACAGATCAATAACAAGTAAAAAGATTGAGGCAGTAATAAAAACTCTGCCTACTCAGAAAGCCCAGGACTCAGTGGATTTACTGCTTAATTTTATCAGACCTGTACAGAAGTATTATCAACATTTCTAAAATTTTTCTGTGTAATAGAAAGGGAAGAAATACCTCCAATTTACTCTATGAGGCCAGTGTTAGCATGCTACCAAAGCCAGAAAGGACTTAACAATGACAACATCAATGAAATTACAGGCCAGTATCCCTGAACATAGGCGCAGACATCCCCGATATGGTTCTTGCCACAAAATTTGTCATTAAAAAATTTGCACACTGTAACAAAAGTTTCTTTCATTTCTGGGATGTAAGATGATTCAACATATGTGAATCAAGAAATGGAATACATCACATAATTAGAAAGAAGTATAAAAATCAGAATCGTTGGGTGTAGTGGCACTGGGTGTGATGGTGCACACCTGTAATCCCAGGCTGAGGCAGGGAGGCTGAGGCAGGAGGATCACAGAGAGTTCTAGACCAGCCTGGGCTACATAGTGAGTTCAAGGCCTGCCTGAACTACATGGGGTGGGGGGTGGGTCGGTCATATAATCACCTCAATAGATGCAGAAGAAACCTTTAATGAAATCCAACATCTCTTTATGTTAAAAACCATGACAAAAATAGGTACAGAAGAATCTCATCTTAAACTGACAAAAGCCAGAGATGACAGCCAAAATCATACTGAATGGAGAAAAACTAAAAGTTTTCCCTTTAAAATTAAGAATGAGACAATTGTGTCTACTCTCACCACTTCTGTTCAATATAGCCCTTTAAATGTTAGCCAGAGCAATCAGGCAAGAGGAAGAAATAAAAATAATATGAATAGGAAAGGAAGAAGTCAAATTATCCATATTCACAGATGCTTTACATAAAAGATTTAAAAACTATACAAGAAGACTTCTACATCTGATAAATTCAGCAAAGTGGCAAAATACAAAATCAATCCACACAAATCAATAACATTCTCATATACTAATATGTATACATCAATAATGAATCCATTGAAAAAGAAATTAGCGAAACAATTTTATAAACAACATTTTAAACAAAATTAAATACCTAGGAACAACAAAACCAAGTAGATGGAAGACCTTTATAATGAAAATTGCAAAAATTTGAAGAATGAAGTTGAAGAGCATGTTAGAAAATGAAAAGACATCCCTTGTTCTTTGATTGGAAGACCCAATATTGTGAAAATGGCAATATTACCAAAAGAAATCTACAGACTTAATGCAGTCTTATTAAATTATTGAAGCACCAACATCATTCTTAGAGTAGAAAAATCAGCTCTAAAAGTCAGAAAAAACCCCAGCATAGGCAAAATAATCCTGAGCAAAAAGAGGAAGATGATGGGGACATCACAATACAAGATTTCAAGTTGTACTATGAGGCCATAGTTTAAAAAAACAAAACAAAGCATAGTATTGTCACAACACCACACATCTAAGTCAATGCAGTGGAAGACACAGAAACAACTCATGTACCTACAGCTGTATGATTTTTGACAAAGAGACAAATAACAGATGTTGGAGAAAAGATAGCCTGTTTAATAAAGGGTGCTAGGAAAACTGGTTATCTACTTGTGGAAAATTGAAGCTATATCCCTGTCTAACATCAATATTAAACGGACCAAAGACTTATGCATAAGATCTGAAACATTCCACAAATGAGGTTGTGTAAAATTTAAATGCTTCTGCACAACAAAGGAAATAATCCACAAAATAAAGAACCTATAGAAAAGGAGAAATTTCTTGCTAGCTACTTTCTGATAGAGGAGAAATATCTAAAATACATAAAAACTTTAAAAAATTACTCCTCCAAACAAATGACACAATCAAAACACAGGCATGTGAACTGAATAGGCATTTCTCAATAGAAGTATGAATGGCTAATAAGTTTATGAAAAAAAGTCCAAAATCTTTAGCCATCATGAAAGTGCAAATCAAGACTACTTTGACATTCCATCCTGCCACATTAGAAAGTCTATCACTAGGAGTACAAATAACAGTGAATGTCGGCTAGAATGCAGTGGAAGAGAAAACCTCCTACATTGTTGCTGGGAGTGTAAACTAGTGCAAGCACTGCAGAGATCAGTGTGGAGATGCCTCCAGAAACTAAAACTAGACCTATCGTTTGATCTCAATATTCCTCTCCTTGTTATATTCCTGGAAAAATTAGAGACAACAAACTACTGCCATACAGTACCTGCATACTTGTGTTGACAGCAGCACAATTCATAAGAGCTAAGCTATGGAAACAGCCTAAATACCCATCGACGAATGAATAAACAATGGAGTATTACTCAACCACAAAGAATGAAATTATGTCATTTGCAGGAAAATGGATGGCATTCAGGACCAACAGGCCCAGTGCAAAAAGCCAAACTCAGAAAGTTACATATCTCATGTTTTCACTATCAAGGAAGCCAAATAAAAAAATAATAAAGATAAAGAAGAAGAGCCAGGAAACCAGAAGGTCAACTTCTGGGAATGGGGAAGGGCAGCATGGGGAGGGATGAGAAGGAGAAGCAATGTGATTTTAAATGATCAAGACAAGTTAAATACAAGTACCAAATTCCCAAAATGAACCACACCATACTGTATAGAAAAGAAAATAGCCAGGTGTGGTGTTGCACGCCTGTAATCCCAGCACTTGGGAGGCTGAGGCAGGAGGATCGCTGTGAGCTCGAGACCAGCCTGGGCTACACCGTGAGTTCCAGAGCAGTCTGAACTACATAGTGAGACCCTATCTCAAAAAAAACAAAACAAGGGCTGGGGATTTAGCTCAGTGGTACTGTGCCTTCCTCGCAAGCACAAGGTCCTGAGTTCAATCTCTGGTACCACCAAAAAAAAAAAAAAAAAAAAAAGTCACTTTTGAGTCAGCTAGTAGAAGCTAGACCCGCAGGTTAAAGAATTTGGGTTTTATTATAAGGACAACAAGGAACCATATAAAGTTTCCGAGTAACAGTGTGCCATGCTGACAGTTGTGCCTTGTCAAGAAAGGGCTGACTGCAGCAGTTCTTTTGGGTGAGACCAAGCAGTAGATTGCTGTACTAATTTATATTAGAATAAATTCACCAGGGCAGGGCCAGTAGGAATGGATGAGAAAGCTGGGTACTGGGAGATATTTTCAAGGCAAAATAGACAGACACTGATGTGTGGGCTAAATATATTTCTGCCTCCAATATTTTGATGTTTGAATGGAAAATACATGGAAGGCTTGGAGCTAGAGTTTCTGTCTTTTAGAGTAAAGGGGAAAAATGATTTATAGGTGGAGATGTCTTTATGAAAGCTCAAATCCTGATGGATGACCTTTATTTTCTTTCCCTTGGTTCCTAAATTACCTTTGTTAAGACTGCTCAGCAACGAGTCCTTTGGAATGCCATGCAGATTATATGAGGTTGGAATGAATTTCTTTATTTATTTGATAATTTATTTATTTGTTGTCTACTGCAGTTCCCGAAGCACCTGGAGGAACGATGAGCACATAGTAAGCCTCAGTAGTACTTTCTGGATATGTCAATGGGTTATAAATTATCTTTTAAAATTTCAGACAAGTGGTTGTTTTCATTTTTAAATATCAGAATTTTTAACCAAAAAAAAAAAAAGAAAAAAAGAAATTTAGAGATTCCTTGGCCTAGTTTACTCATTTTAATGAAAAGAATTGTCATTCATATAAAAATTATGGTACACAGAGGTCATAACTCTGTGTATGCTTTGCATTTCTAGGGACCAATATATTAAATAGAGAAAATAATTAATACTGCTTTCCCGCCTGGAGCTGCCATCGCTCCAGCACCAGGAAGGTAGCCTGGGCCCCCATCCACCACAGGAAGGAGAGCCACACCGTCTTCCGCCCCAGCTGCCGTCGCTCCAGTGCCAGAAAGGTAGCACGCCCCTGAACCCCCGTAACTCCCCTTATCCCCGCCCCCTCCCCACCACGCACTCTCCGACCTCCTGATTGTGCCAGTCTTTGGACCCACGCTGCAGAGGCAGAGGTGGTCATCAAGGGTATTTTTCTGAGTTCCCAACCTTGAACATCTTTAAAGAAAGGACGTGGGGAACCTGCAGTAGAACAGTGTGGAGTTCAACCATTCAGAAGGTTGGGGAACTCAATCTGGGCCTTGCATACCCAGGTCAGTCTGCATCATGGGGTTCAGCAATCAGCTAACTGAGATCAGGGATCTTACATCCTCGCTCTGTCTGAGCCATTAAATGGTAAATATGCTATATTGAGAAGTTTGTTCACTTCAGACATGTTCTGGACTGCTTCTTGATTTCAATTTAATTCAAATGGTTTAAGGGTGATAGACTAGTGACTACCACAGGTGGTCAGTTTCCAAGTTGTGCTTGATCTTAATGTGTTGCTGATGGTATCAGTCGGAGTAAAGCATTGCCATTGATTTGATGAGCTGTTTTCTCTGATGTTATGAAGATGAGAATGTCTGTGGGTCGTTAGAGACCCAGAAGCTAGGGCAAAACTATATCAGGAAGATTTGGGTGATAACCCAGAGATTAAACCAAGGACAGCCTGACAACAAAAATAAAAATGAGAAAACACTTAAGCAAGACACAAAGACAGACTTCCAGTTCACCAATGGCAAACAGTAGGGCAAATGAGGATGAAAAGGCCGATTGTGAATCACCGGGACAGCCTGAACTCAAAGCAAAGGAAGTAACAGAACAGATCAATCAAGGTTCTAGAAAAATTCAAAATAGAAATAATTTCCCAGATAACCATACAGATAGTGAGCAAAATGGAAGTTTTGATTCGAGACTCTAGAGCAGAAACTGACAAAAAAAATAGATGAGCATGAGCTCAGGACCATGATAGAAGGCATGAAGGCCCAGCATAAGAAAGAAATGGAAACAATAAATGCCCAACATAGGAAAGAAATGGAATCCATAAAACAGATTTAAACAGATATCCAGGAGATTAAACACTCCATTGAAAGTGTATGCAACAGAATAAAAGAATGTGAAGATAGACTCTCAGATATAGAAGATAAGATTGCAGTCAGTGACCATGAAAGGAGAGGTCTCTTAAAAACAGTAGGGGATCATGAGAAATCAATCCAACAACTCCTAGATGATGCAAAGAAGAATAACATAAGACTGATAGGAATCCATGAAGTGGCAGGAGAAAATACAAATGACTTAAAAAAGCTGTTCGCAGAATTAATGACAGAAAACTTCCCAAACAGAGGGGAAGAATTTGACATTCAGATAACTGAGGCATATAGGACCCCAAGTAGCCACAATAAAAAAAAATCTACACCTAGACATATAATAATCAAGATCCCAAAAACCCAAGAGAAGAACAAAATACTACAAGTAGTAACAGAAAAGAAACAAATCACATGCAAAGGAAAGCCCATCAGAATCACAGCAGACTTTTCAACACAAACCCTTGGGGCAAGGAGAGCCTGGAATGAGATATTTCAAGTACTGAAAGAGAACAACGTCCAACCTACACTGATGTATCCTGCAAAACACTTTCAAAATGGATGGGGAAATAAGATACTTCCACTACAAAGAATACCTGAGAAACTACATGAATACCAAACCAGCACTACAAGCAATTCTAAACAAGATCCTAGAAAAAGACAGTAAAGGCAACAACACCATGAGGCCCAATAGAGCAAATCAAATAGGCAAGGCAAGAAACTAAAAGAAGGTGAAAAGTAAAAAGTCAACAAAAGGCCAATAACATGTCAATAATAAGTTAGTACATATCAGTTATAACCTTCCATGCCAATGGCCTCAACTTACTAATCAAGAGAAATAGACTGGCAAAATGGAATAAGAAGCAAAATCCAACAATATGTTGTATACAAGAAACACACCTAGTGCAAAAAGAAGCCCATAGACTGAAAGTGAAAGGATAGAAAACAATTCTCCATGTTAAAGGAGCCCAGAAAAAAGCAGGGGTAGCAATCTTATTTGTAGACAAAGCAAATTTCAAACTAAAACTGATTCTAGTATTATTGATGTAGGACAGTACTGTATCATACCTCTGTGAATGTAAAATATCTTGTACCTGCTTTATGATACATAGTAGTGACTGTGCTTTATCAGAGCTATATTTAAAGATATTACTCTAGAATGTTCTCTTCCCAGATGATGATTAAGATGCTAATAAAAAAAAATGGTTCCAGGTACCACAACAGCAACAGAACTTTGCTGTTTTCTGGAAATTATTCTTTTCTTTGTTTTTTTTTTTTTAATGGAATGTGCTGAATGTCTATAATTTTGCTCATATATATATATACATATATATAATTTGAATTTTTGGAAACTTTAACAGTGCTGTCAACTTTGGAAAAAGTTATTCCAATTTACTGTGTTGAGTTGGCATTGTACAGAAATGGACAGCCATATTGGTCTAGAAATGTTAATTTATTTTTATTTTTATTTTTTTTCCATTTGTACAGGGGTAAAGCGCTATATTAAATATGTAAGGTCATATCTATGTGGGTTTGATTACAGAAACTTATAAAGTATTCTCTAAATAATAAAAAAATAATTAATACATGCAAATTCTGTTTAGGACCATCTTTAAATAAACAGGTATATATTACTCGACTCCCATTATTCCTAATATTGTTCAAAATGTGGCAGAATATTTTAAAAGAATAGGAAGAACTGATCCTTATCCTCAGAGAAATTGCAGTTTAATGTGCTAAGATAAAAAATACAAAATATTTAGAGTATAATAAAGAACTATAAGTGAGTACCTGTATCTAAGTTCAGAAAAGGGAGAGATTAATGTAATCTGACTTTCTTTGCTATAAATATTACAAATGTGTGTACAAAAACATAAATGATGCCATTTATCACATTTTCAGCTGGCATATAGCTGAGCAGAGTAGACTTCAAGATGAAGTCACAATAATGGACTAAATCTAATATGGTAAATTTAAGTAATAGATTAATATTTAATAATAATTTAATTGTGTCGCTAATATTTTTTTGGTATTTACTACAAAACAGAAACTAGCCATTTACTACATCACATGAATTGATCCCATGAATCTTATTTTTATCTTACTTTAAGATTAGGTAGTATCCCCAAGTCAAATAATTAATAAGTAATGGATTCATATTTCAAATTCAGCTCTGAACTCTTAGTTACTACTACATCACACTGTTCAATAGGCTAAAAGCGATAAACATTAGCCTTACTATTTATGTATTATAAAGTGCCTCATTAGTTTGGGGTACAAAGAAAGTCATCTATCCTTGTAATAATCAAATTAAGTAGTTAAGACCCCGCCCTCTCGGCCCACTTAACGGGGTGTCCTTGTCTGCACCTCCCCTGGCTGTGTCCCACGTGTGACTGACCAAAAGGCCAGTTCTGATCCCAGCAGCCACAGGAGGAAGAGCCTGGAGGAAGGCCTGAGGATTTTAAAGTCCCGTGTTCTAGCTGTCATATCTCTGTTACTTTTCCTCTCTGGGGTTGAGAACCAGCTGCACAGTTGCACTGAGCCGTCTTGTTGGAAATGGCCAGGGCCCCTGTGCTTACCGTACAGGCTGTGCACTGGCCAAGCACCTCCGTTCACACCCGGATTTGGGGGAGGGTTCTTCTCCCATTGTGAGTTTCAGCCCAAATTCCACCTCTTCAGATATGACTTTCTTTATCACCCTAACAACAGCAGTCCTGTCCAGATACTTATGATATCACATTTTCTTTCTTTTATAGCTCTTACTACACCCTGTTATTAAGATTAATTGTCAGTTTTTTCCCATATCAGCCCCATGAAGTAGGGACGGGTTTGCCTTTTCTGCATCTCCAGTGCCAAGCGCTTAATGCTAGGTATTCGGGACATGACTTGATGAGTCACTGACTAAGTGAATGATTACAAGGTATCTTCTGTGGATTGCAGGCGTGAAAAGGCCTGCCATGTGTTTTGATGGATTAACTCAGCTATTCTCAATCCTGATGTATGTTGGATTCACCTGTGAAAGTTTTAAAAAGTGACAATGCCTGAGCCCCACACTGCATTCATTAAGTCTTCAGTATGATTCCGTTTCAAATTATTGCTCCAAAAAAATATTTCTGGAAAGACTGGGGATCTAATTATAGCCCTTACTACTTCAAATTTGGAATTTATTTACTTACTTTTATTTATTTATTTATTTATTGGTACCAGGGATCCAAAACGGGTCCTTGTGGTTGCGAGGCAGGAGGTGGAACCACTGAGCTAAATCCCCAACCCTTAAATTTGGAATTTACATGTGGATAATGAAACTTTCCCCTTGGCTATGTAGATGCTCTTATCTACTCAGAAGTGGGTTTCTCTGAGGTTATAGGATAAATTTTCTGGACAGTATGGATGTAATTCCTCACAACCTATAAAGTGCGACAGTGTTAACATTTCAAGCACAAGCTTTTTATGTTCACAATTCACTTTTCTCTGTGTCCAATAGCCCAGATATTTGCCAGTGTGCTTCCCACTCAGTTGCAACTTTTCAAATATCTTGTATTAGAAAGGCATTTCCTGACTCTCGCATCTAAAATGTTAATCGCTTCCTGGCCTTTTGGCTAAGATCAAGTGTTGTATCTAAAATGTTATCAAATCTCTGCTATCACTGTTTTTTTTAGTTGCTTTATTTTTATACAACATCACTAATTAGTAAGTATATTTATTTTTTATGGTCCATTTTATCCTAATAGAATATAAATTATTTCAAAATAGCCTGTGACTGTTTTGTTCACTGCTTTACCCCTAGACATGTTCAACAAATATTTAGTAAGAAAATGAAGGAATGAATGAATAAGTTTGACAACAGGGTCCACAAATTGACTGTATTTTCTTTTTTGTCTTCTTTCCCTCCCAAGGAATTTGCAGTTGAAGTCTGCTAGATCAGTATACACCGGAAAAAGGAATGTTGGTGACACCATGGGCCACTTTGTCTGTGTTTTAACAATCTTCCCTCCCTCCTCAGCTTTTTGTCACTACAGCAAAATACCTGAGAAAGGATAACTTTAGGAAATGTGTGTTTAGATCAGATTTGGAGGTGTTTATAATGTGCTTCCTATGTTAAAACATTAAGAGAGGCATGGTGAAGGGTAAAGAAAAAAAAGAGGCATTTTCTTTTGTCTAGAATTCAACAACCTACTCAGAGAAACTTATAAATCACATGCATATGAGATTTAGAACACAGAAATTTATTAAAGAGATGCAAAAGTATAAATTGAATATGTATTATCTTGGGCTATATAATGCTTAGGATAACAATTAGATAATGTTGCCTAGATTTTCCAGAAACTGGGTTTAATGAAGAATGTGACAATGGTACATTGTGTTTGCTGCTTTTTTTTTTTTTTTTTTTTTTGTACTGGGAATCAAGTTTAGGACCTTGTGATTGTGAGGCATGTGCAGTGCCACTGAGCTAAATCCCCGGCCCACCTTTGCTACTTATGAGTACCTCTGCTTCCAAGATCTTAACTCTACCTACCTCTTGTGTGCGTTCTCTCTCTTCTCTGTTATGTGTGATCCACACTTTTTGTAGGATTTTTTTTGAGGGGGGGTAATGTTCAACCAGCTGCTGCATTAACACTGTAAGAGTCGTTATCTTAATTCATCTATTAGGTATGCCAGGTTGGTATTCAGGCCGTGACCTCATTGTTGCATGTTAGAGACTACATCGGCCTCTTCAGCCAGATGCATCTGTTTGTGCCTCCAGATGTCTCTGGATATTTTTTTACCGTGCTCAGCATTATGGTGGGCTGCCGGGTAAGAAATGGTTGGGTCCAACAAGTGGGGAATGCAAGAGGTGGAAAACGTGAGGGAAGAGAATGAGATTGGAATATTGTCCCTCTGGCTCTGTATAACTACAGAGTTGAGTGAAACTCTCTCAAGGCAATTACTCTGTTCATAGTTCTGTCTCCTGATACAATTAATTGCTCACTCTACTCTTCCTTCAAGCATACGGCAAAAACCTCTCCAACCCTCTGGTTAGCTGCAGGATACTCACTTTCCCTTGATCCCACCCTTGCCGTTGTGATTAGTCCTTGTTTTAACTGCCCCTCAAACTACTGGACAGGAGTTGCCGTCAGCTTTCTGCTGGGTCTTTGGCTGATTACCTTGCCACGTGGGAAGGGAATAGAGTCTGACCCTCTGAAGGTGAGATGACATCTCTTATCCTTCAGTTTGAAGCCAGTTCCTCTGTCAGATTTACTCAGAATCTATAGAAGCGGGATTCCACCATTTAAGATAGCTGTCATGTCCTGGAGGCTTTGATAAAAATGTTTCCTTTATTGCTCAAATAGAAGGTGGGGATAAAACACTCAACAACTGACAGGGAATAGGAAGTTAGAAGAGTCTGGGATTGACTGCTGCTCGAAAGTCTGCTGTGTGTCACCAGTGGGTATGTGACACATCAGGACGGTCTCCTGGGCTTTCTCTTCTTACAGAAGATGCCTTATTCAGTGAGAAGCAGAGGTGGCAGAGGGAGCCTTACTGGGTTTTCAAAAGCAAACATGGGAGGGAGGCTACTGTTGTCAGATAGGAGTCATCAAGAGAAATCAAAGTGGATCCCTGGCAGTGGGAGAAAGAATGCCTTTATCTTTGGAATGAAACCAGGGAGTCAATAGAGATGGAAGAACTAGAGTAGTTTTATAATACAGCGGACCCTCAAGTTACAACTGGCCTGATGAACAACTTGGGGTAATTAGGTTAATGGAAGATTCACCTGCCTCTTGTAGATAACCCAGGTAAGCATCCAGATCTCAGCTGTATTGACTTACAACCAACTGGAGTTACAACCAGCACTGAAGAACCAGGGAATTCATAAGTCAAATGTCCACTGTATTACCTTGAGGGTAAAAATTATTCAGGTAAAAGAGCCAGGGCCATGGGTCTTCCATCCCACTGATCAGGGAGAAGGAAGCCAAAACATGGGTGTGAAGGTTGAAAGAGTGGGTATTTCCGTGTTCTGGTCAGGTGAGGAGCCATACAAACTGAGGGATCAGCTGAATTTCTTAGGTAACTAGGGTCTGTGTCCCTGACTTTGCTGAACAAAGTAAACTGATAAGAATTACTCAAATCTAAAATTTAAGGTTAATTCCCCCACCTACATCCCCAGAATAATGTCACTTCTCAGAACTGAGATTACATAGATACAACTTCAGAAGAGCCCTCAACTCCACACAAAGAATGTAAGCATTGTATAGTGTAATGTATACTAATAAAAATAAATTAAAAATAAAATAAAAAGGGCAAAAAAGAGAAAAGCCTGTATTTAGAATGAAAAGACAGATAAACAGTTGGGGCCATTATGTAAGCTTTGGAGATGAATATGGAAAATGAAAATCTGTTGCCATAGTTCTACAGGGTCATAATTTTTGAAATATATAAAAGTCACATGGGAAGATGGGAACCAGTAGTGCATCTTTCAATACCTATAATCTTGGCCTAGAATGTTCTCATGACTGACCAAGAGTTGCCAGAGAACAAGAGTTGTGAGGAATTGTTCAAGCCAAATTGTTTTATTTGTGTTTTTAAATGTTTGCAGTACATGATGATTACGTTCCTCATGGGGAGTTGGTACAAATACATACTTCAGTCCTTTGTGTTACCCTATAGTTCTTTTTTGGTTGTGTCCTTAACTGGGCTCAAATAAAATTGTAATAATCACGTGCACAAAATAGTCTTTTGGTTTACCTTCACTAACTCCTGGGTTGTGACTTGTTTATACTAGAATGAGGTGATATGTCTGCCACTGACTCACTTGTCACACTGGTACATTCTAGCTTGTGTATTCCTTAGAATGTTGAAGACATGGGCAGCATGTAATTCCTGACTTAAGTCTCTGGGATATGACAAACACTAAAATGCAAGAAATTTAAAATGATCTGAAAAGAATATATGATATGTTTAGTCTCATCAACACATAATAGTGTTTTAATTTTGTTAGTTAAATTCTGCTAAACAAATAAAGACAGCACATTTTAATTGATAAAGGAGAAATGAACTTGTTTTAAAATTCTACATCCTTTCTGGAAATAAACATAAAGGCTGAGAAGCTTCTAATATACTTTTCTCTTTTTAATCGAGTTAAAATAACAGTATAAAATTAAAATGGGAACTACCATTTAAATACCATATTAATTTGCACATTTCCTCATTTCCCCCAGTATTTCAACAATTTTATGTTGACATGGAAAGTTTCTGTAGCTCTGTATTCATATACTTCATCTTCAGCAGACCTTTTTATTTTATGAAAAAGTAAAACAATGTTAAAACCAAATAAGAGAGCAATAATAGTTATTACATTATCTTCAAAGATAGTTACTTAGTACAAGACAGAAGAGAAAGAAGTGTTCATTAGCTTTCTGTTGTTGTTACAAAACACTTGAAAAAAACAATGTAAAGGGGGAAAGGTTTGCATGTATTTTGGCTCATGGGTCAGTCCCCAGTCAGCTGGCTCCATTGCTTTCGAGACTGTGGTGAGGCAGAATCAACATGGTGGTGACTGGTGATTCAGCTTGGTGGAGCTGAAAGCTGTTTAATTCATGGCAGACAGCAAGCAGAGGCAAAAAGAACAAGGACAGGACCAGGAACAAGACATGCCCTTTCAGGCACACTCCCAGTGACCTCCTTCCTCCAGTGAAGCCTTATTCCTGCAGTGTTCACCATCTCCAATTCCCTTCAGTTATGATCTCATAACAACAGACATTAATTAGCACTTTAAGAAAATTTGAACAAACAATTGAATAGGAGAAATGCTGGTGGTTGTTTTGGACTTTTAAAATTCAGGTTGCAGTACAGAACTTTAACTTATTTTTCTGAGATACAAGTACTCATATTCACATTTCATATGCTTCTATTGTTTCAATTAAAAAATACAAAAAAGCATTCCCTACATACATGTATAGAAATGCGCACATTTATATTCTTAAAAATTGTCTTTCAGTAAAGAATTCGTGCAACTCAATGACAAAAACACGAACTAAATTCAAAGTGGTCAAAGGATTTTAGGCATTTCTCCAAAGAGGATAAATAAATATCCAATAAGTACATGAGATGATATTCAGTAGCATTAGTCATTGGGGAAATGCAAATCAGAAGCATAATAATACCATAAACACTCTCTAGGTAGGCTTTACAAAATATCACAGGAAGAAACAAGTAATGGCAAAGATGTTGAGAAATTGGAACTCATAGACAAGGTATGATTGAAAAACTGAATGTTTAAATCATCAAAAGATTATTACAGTAAAAGATACACTGCCATTAATCCACCTCTAAAGACTCACCCCTTGCTTTGAACACACTTACCTTATCATCAGCCCTGCCTTTCTGAAGTTATTCTCAAATTCCTCTTTTTTGTCTTTAGTTGGACTGCTGTGGCTATCTTGATGTTTGAATAGATAACAACATTTACCTTTCATGATTATTTTGACTTTTGGGAAGATCGAGAAGTCAAACAGTGTGACAAGAAAGAGGCCTAGAAGTGTGCTTCAGAAAGCCAGGCATGGGGTGCACACCTGTACGCCTAGCTGATACAAGAAATCACTAGAGTTTGAAGCCAGCCTGGGTTACATAGTGAGTTCAAGGCCAGCTTGTGCTATATAGACACTGTCCAAAAAAAAAAAAAAAAAAAATCCCCAACAACAAACTCAAAAAACATTAACAAAACCCAAAACAACTATAAAAAAACCCCACTGAAAATTAAAAAACAAAATCAAAGTAGCCAAACTGCTGTGATATATGTGTTCAGAGGATGAATATAGTATTTTGAAGGGGATTAGTGGAGAGGTGTCTTTTAATGTAAATTCTTTTTTTTTTTTTTGTACCTGGGATCAAACTCAGGCCTTGCACTTGCAAGGCAGGTGGTGGAAGTACTGAGCCTAATCCTGGACAAACATTTTTTTTTAATATTTAAATATTCATCATATATTTTAATCACTTCTTTTACATTGCTGATGAGTATATAAAACAGCTAGCCACTATAGAAAAGTTTTTTTGGTTCCTTAAATTAATTATAGAATTACTAAATGCCCTAGCAATTCTACTTATAGGGTATATATACACAAAATTCTGAAAATAGGTGTCTAAAAAATCCTATACATGAGTATGTATAGCAGCTCTATTCACAATAAGCAAAAGATGGAAACAACCATTATGTCTGTTGTCACTGGATGAACAAAATGTGTTATACAATGAAATATTATTAGTAAGCTATAAAAATAATGAAATAGTGTTACATGCTATAGCATAGTTGAATCTTGAATCTTGAAAATGTTTGCTAAGTAAAAGAAACTAGACATAAAGACCCACATATTGTACGGTACCATTTATGCAAAATAACTAGGGTAGACAATTCTGCAGAGACAGAGAGGAGATTAGTGGTTGCCTAGGAAGGAGAATGTTGAGTGACTGTTGAGTATGGGGTTATTGTTTGGGGGTGATACAAGGCTCTGAAGCTAGACAGTAATGATGGTTGCCTAATATATTGAATGTATTAATGTCGATGAATAGTTCCTTTGTAGCCATTGTAAATGACATTTTACATGGCTACAGTGGTAAATTTTATGTTATGGGCATTTTGTCATGAGAAGAAAATAAAACATGCCTTGTGAAAAATTCAGGATATAATCGTTTTTGAGGATATATGTATATGTATTATATATATATTGCATTATACATAGTAGATCTCATTGCTTTTTGTTTTTCCTCCTTCTCCTTCCTAGTACTGGGGATTGAACTCTGGGACCTTGCAATTGTGAGGCAGGCGGAGGAACCACTGAGCTAAATTCCCAGCCCCTCTCATTGTTTTTTAAAAGAACCTGTGGTTAGAAGAAATGATGCCTTTTTGTGTGAATAGCAAATAGCCATGAAAATTTATTGATTTCAAGCCAAAGATTATAGTAGTGTTTAGTTTCTAGTTTTAAAAACTGAGTTTTCACATATCAGACCTAATGCTGTATTTCAAATGATAGGGGTAGAGAAAAAGATCTGGTTTTAGACTTAAATGGAATTAAGTGGATTTAAATTCTAGCTTTTTTAATACTAGATGTAGGACTTCAGCCAAGTTATAGACACGTCTTAAGTCCCACTTTCTTCACCATTAAAATGTGGATAACAAATAATTTAAAGTGACATAAGAATTGAGTGAATTCATATATGAAAAGTACTTAATAACTGGACTCAGAATAAGGTAAATTTTGTAGATGGCAGCTATTTCTAAGACAAGCTTTCATGTACTTTTCCTAACACAACCTTTTTATAATTTGGCTTGGTATTCGCTTTCAGTGGAAAGGAAGCTTGCTTATCTTGTGTTAACCAGATGCTAATCAGAAGCCTGTCTTCTGGCATGCTAAATTCTTTCCTGGATGATTTTGAACTAATCAGGTAAAGTGTTCCCTTCCCTATTTCACTCTCTCTTAGACTCCACCTCAAATCTCTTCCAAGTATTCTGGATCCCTTTAGGGGTCAGGGAAGGGCAGATACAGCTTTCTGTGAAAACTCTGGTGCTAGCTCAGTGTGCATCTCCTTACAATCAACAAACAAATGAGAATGAAAGAAGTAGGTCTTGTTTCTTTTATCGTGCTTGAGAGTACTGATTTTAGATGGTCCAAGGATACAAACTGTTGGGAAATGTAGGACAACTAGCTCTGATATCCAGCCCACGAATAAAGAAATTGACATAAAGACTCAAAGGAAATCATGACGTTTGCAAAACAAAAGACAAAGGATGTAGAGAGGATCATAATTCAAATGGGAAACCTGCTGGATAGTCCCAGGTCAGCACAAGGCTTTCCAAGTCTCCTTGACATCAGTCAGTTGGATGTCAGCTCTGCACATAAGGCGGTTTTGTTAAAGGGTGTGAAGAAAACACTAAAGTATAAAACTTATTCCCTGATCCTCAAGGAGCTTACAACAGCGCTGGAGAGATTAGCCATGAAACTAACACTCCAGGGCGGTCAATGAAACGTGACAAATGAGTTGGCAGAAACCTTGAAGGAGGAGAAATTCACAGTTAAGGATCATTTGGGGCCGGGGGCTTGTCAAGGAAGGCTTTAAAGGGTGGAATGTAACCTAAGCCCGAAGCGCAGAGTAGTTTTAGGTGGGGAGAAATCCGTTTTCTTTGAGGACTCAGACCCACTTGGTAAGGATCGGGGCCCAAAAGGGCTAATCCCTCCGGCCACCGCGCATGCGCAACCCACGCCTCCCGCCCAAGGCC
>NW_022900943.1:3316943-3333135 GCF_012274545.1 Fukomys damarensis | reverse complement strand
GCGCCGGGGCTGGAAACACGCCCGCCCCGGGGGAGGTTGGGCGGGGCCCTCGGCACGCGGCGGAGGATGCTGGCGACCCGAATGCTAATTCTGTCGTCCTGGAGTGAGGAAGTCTCACTGGAGGCGATTCTGTCGGTGGAAAGCATTTTCCTCGTCAGTTGCCCTAACGTTACTTTCCTGTTATTTAAGGAGTTTGTGCGTACTGCGGATGAGCTGACACAGATTTAACTCAGGCATTGAGTTCTCCTTTAGCTCTGCCTTCTTGCCAGCATTTGAAGGGATTAGGAGATTAAATGTCGGGAACTCACTCAACAGTAGTTTCTGTCCGATTAGGAGCTGCTCAACAACAAAGTAACTGTACAGTATCAGCTCAGGCTAATAAAAGAATTTGTGAAATTCATTCTAATTGCAGTTTGTTTTGTTGGGTTATTTTGCCCCTTTTATAAGCCCTCGTTGATTGGATCAGGGGCCTAACAGGACAGTCTTGTTTAATAATACGTTTGGGAAGCTATGTGGCTGACCTCTTCAGTTTTCCTGTTACCTGTTTTTCGCTGGTTAAGGAGCAAAGGGATAAAGACTGAACCGAAACCTATTTTCTTCTGCAGACTGCCCCTACCCGCTGTGGTTAAAAATGTGAACTCATGATAAAGCCTTTGATGAAGTCGTAATCTGAGACATTATTTCTACACTTACCTTTCCACTCCAAAGTTAGGGCCTTAGTTGGCCAAAGAGCTGAAATACTTAACTTTTGTGACTTACTTGATTAAGGAAGTCTAACTGTAGAAAACAGCCTGGTGAACTCCTTCCCTTAAGTCTGTTCTCTATTAGATTCTTTAAAAATGTGGCTCCCAACAATTGGGCTTTGTGACCTTGGATATATCTGGATCAGGAAGATGATTGCAATATTGTAGGCATATGGAAAAGTATTGAGGTGGTCATAATTAACTGAGAAATAAGATTCTTGTGCGTATTGTTAGATGATCATAGGCATTCCAGTAATGTGAAATGAGGTTTGAGCATATCCCACAGCATAAAATTTTAGTCAGTTCAGACTTCTTTCTCTTAGGGAACTTACTGTTTTGTAAAAAAAGCATTTAAGTAATTAAACACTTTTCATGGTTTTTTATTCCTTCCACTGTTTTTCGGCTAGAAATCACAGCACCTGAGAATACATTAAAACTGCTAGAATTTGCAAAAACCAAAGCTAAGAAATGCATTTTATATCTCAACGTAGTAAGAAAACATACACACATAATTTCAGAAAGAATATTTATCCTGTTTAGTGAACTTTGGTATTTTCTTTGTATTTTTTTTTAATACTGTTTAGGCTTGCAAATATATGTCACTCTGTGGTAGAACACTTCTCTAGCATGAGCCAGGCCTGGGGTTCAAGCCCAGCACTACTAAATAAAGAAGAAAGCGAGTGTTATTTAGGTCTAAATTCAGTTCATAACTCTGTAATGTGTCAAACACTTTGGGAAACAACTCTGCTGATTAATCCGATCATTTAGGTTAGTTTTTTTTTTCACATATTACTTATGAGAACTCAGTTTTATGTGATTGGTAAAGAAAAAAGCTTGTGTGAGATTCTGTGTACCTTTTAACTCAGAGTAAGTATGTAATAAAAATGTGTTTCTCTTAATATGAGCATCTCATCCTGTTCTATGTGATTGTATTACCTAATTACACCCGGTTTTTTTTAGAAGGCCCTGAAATAAGCAAGGAAACTACACGTTTAGCTGTAGAAAAGGTGATTAATTTCAGTGTGGAAAGAAAAGCTGTTTATTGCTCTTTCTGAGGATAGTAGTTTAGCTTCCAAATGCAGCTTTTCTCAATGAATTTTCAAGGATGTGGCAAAGGTTAATTTCAAGTACATGACATTTATACCTTATTGATTTAGAATCTAGTTCCATCATATTCTTAATTTTAATTGTGTCCTTCAAGAATGTATTCAGTTTGTGACAAAAGATGTTGGGAGGATGTGTATAGGCACATTTACTACCATTTGTAGAATACAAGCTGAGTAAAAGTTAGTGTTTATAAAACTAGTTTTATTTTTTGGTAGCAGCCAGTTATACTCATTAAACCTGTAAACCAATTTCAGATTTAAAAAAGGGTTTAGATGAAATACATGTTAATTACCAAATTTAATGATGAAACTGTCTTTTTAGAAGCAGATGATACTAAGAATATATTATGAGAGAATTAAACCAGCTTCATTTTATGCTAGAAATTTAGATGTGTTGAAACAAATATCAATTTGTGAATGTTTTCTGTGATTAGATTCCTCCCATTGTTAGTAGCTATATCCTAATAGCTGAATGTTTTTTGTGCAGGTTTTTTTTTGTTTTTTTGTTTTTTTTGGTGCTAGGGATTGAACTCAGGACCTTGCACTTGAGATCCAATGGCGGCGCCACTGAGCTAAATCCCCAGCCCTCTGTTAAGTTTTTAAAATGATAATTTACTAAATGGCTACTTTGTGTTATACTTAATAAATAATCTCTTTCTGTGGCTTTTCTTGAATTCTGATAGGCAAATTGTTTAAATGTGGGAAATAGTTTTTGGATGTTTGTTGACTTCATTCCTTTAGTAGAGGTAAATGGAAGGCCTCCTGTGTTTTTTTAACACTCATCTAAGTGTTTGGAGTGTTGATACCTAGTGAAAAAAGGCTGTTAGGGGTATCTGTACTTGTATATAGCTGATGTTTATTTTCATTGAAGCTGATAAGTAAAAGAGAAAAACCAATCTAACTTTAAGGATATATAGATCCAAATCACCTGCCCTTTAGTCAGCTGTTTTATGTACTGAGTTTAATAAACATTGTGAGAAGTGTTAGGAATTTTTATTTTAATTTAAAATTATTGGGGGGCCAGGGATTTAGCTCAGTGGCACTGTACCAGCCTTGCAAGTGCCTTGTAAGTGCGAGGACCCAAGTCTGATCCCTGGTACTCCCTGCCCCTCCAAAATTATTTGGCTCTGGAAATTCTGTAGTGAGAATAAAGAATTGTGGGCTGAAGATTTAGCTCAGTGGTTCTGCTGCCTGCCTCGAAAGCACAAGGTCCCAAATTCAAACCCCAGTACCAAAAAAAAAAAAAAAAAGATGTATCATGTACAGGTACAAGTTCCCTATGATGAATATGATCACTATATATCTAAATTCTAATAATTAAAAAAGAATTGTATAATGAGTAATTGTTCAAGGTTTTTATTTCCAATTTTTAAAAACAATTTCTATATAAAAGAAGGCAAATATAAAAGTATGATTGGCAATCATTAGTTTCCTTATTTAATAATGTCTGGAAAAGTTTGGAAACTAGTTCTATGGTTTTTTGGGGTGGAAGTATAATTTATTTTTGTATGGGAAACTTCTGCATGTGGATATACAATTTTCCTAGCATTTGTTAAAAAAAAAAGCTGTTTTTTTTTTTTTTTTTTTTAAACAGCATGTGCTTTTGTCCTCTTTGTGAAAAATCAGATGGCTCTAGGAGCATTGAGTTGTTTCTGTGTCTTCTATTCTATTCCATTGGTCTACTTGTCTGTTTTTCTGCCAATATCATGTTTTTGTTTCTATGACTTTCTAGTGTAAATTGATATCCAGTATTGTGATGCATCCAGCATCGCTCTTTTTGCTCATGATTGCTTTGCTTATTCTGAGTCTTTTCGAATTCCACATGAATTTTAAATTTGTTTTTTTCTAACTCTGTGAAGAATGTTGGTAGGATTTTAATAGGAAATTATATTGAATCTTTAGATCACTTTTGGAAATGTGGACATTTTAACGATACACTGCTCATCTGTTAGTAAGGGAGGACTTTACGTTGTTTAATGTCTTCATTTTCTTTCTTCAGAGTTCCATAATTTTCATTGTAGACATCTTTCACTCTTCGGTTGGGTTAACTCCTAGGTGTTTAAATTTTTTTTTTATGTTGTGAATGGAATTGTTTTCCTGATTTCTTTCTTCATAGGCTTATTGTTGGGGTACAGGAGCCCTACTGATTTTTCTTTTTAGTAATTAAAGGTATAATCCACTTTGAAGATATACAGCATTTGAATAATTAAAATACAAATCTATCGCTTTTCTCCACAACCCATTTGTAGCATTTTATTTCTCACCAAGGAACTTATTGTTTTTCTTACTAGACCTAATGTATAGCATGATAACTATGGTTAATAAGTATATTACATACTTGAAAATTGGCAAGAGAATAGATTTGTTTTCTCACCACAAAAAGCTGCTTATATGAGGTAATAGATATGTTGATTAGTTTGAGGTAGCCATTCCACTATATATATCATCTATACCATATATACTGTAAATATATACAGTGTTTGTCAACTAAGAAATAATAGTAAGATTCTAGAAGAAAAAATGGGTAAATATATTTTAAATCTTGGAATAGAGATGGCCTTTATAACTCATATATAAAATCCATAAACCATAATAGAAAAGGTGGATATATTTGAATATATAAAATTAATAAGTTCTCAAGAAAATCCTCAATGTGAATAAAGTTAAATAATCAGCGACGAACTGGGAAAAATTATAAACCATTTAGTGGCATAAGTCTAATTTTAAGATTTCCTCTAAGCTCCAACACTTTTTATATTTCATTGGCAGAATTTAAATCCCATAAGCCACAAGATAACTGAAGCCACAGTGATTGTTGGCTGGCAAATGGACAGTTTCTGTAAGAGAAGGGATGGTGGAGACAGATATAAATTGAGGTGTCTACTGCACAAGTAAACTGTACCAGTTGGAGGACTAATAAATGGAGTGTTCCAGAAAAATAAAACAAACCGAAAGAAACACTGTAAGGGGTTATCAAATACTTGTATTTTGGTAGCTATAGTAAATACAGTATCCAGGGAAGAATTCTCTTGAGATAGTGGTGTTTAGGCAGGCATGAATGAAGTAAAGGCATAATCTGTACAAAAACCTAGTAAGCAGTAATTATATGCCAAGGCCCTAGTTCGGTTAGAGTAGCAAAATCTGTGTGAACAAAAGAGATAGAGACAATGAGATTGGAGAGGGTGTATTTGGCCAGTTTAGGTGGGGGTTTGTAGTCTTATTCAATAGAGTGAGTTATTTCCTAATCTAATGGAAACCCTTTGGAAAGTTTTGAGCTATAAGGCTAGACACTGTCATAGAGAGCTAGGCAAGAGTTGGAATTAACTTGGACTAAAGTGATAGTAGTGACAGTGATAAGAGTGGTCAGAATTGTGATATATTTTGCAGATAAAGCCATTTCTGATGGTTTGGATATGAAGTATGAGGAAAAGAGCAACCAAGATTAACTCCTATATTTTGGGTTTTTCAACTAATTAGTAGATAGTGGTGCCATTTTCTGAGATACAGAGAGGCAGGTTTGTGAAACGGAAGGAATCAAGATTTTACTTCAGACAAGTTCTAACTTTAGGATGTTATTAGGGAATTGGCATGTAGGGAGTTGGAGATAG
Source organism: Fukomys damarensis (assembly GCF_012274545.1). Classification (NCBI taxonomy): domain Eukaryota; kingdom Metazoa; phylum Chordata; class Mammalia; order Rodentia; family Bathyergidae; genus Fukomys; species Fukomys damarensis. Next base: position 3,327,678 of record NW_022900943.1, on the reverse strand, counting down.
AAGTCTGGACCAATCAGTAGAGGAAACAGCTAGAGATAGAAATGTGGAGGTCTCAGTGAAAAGTAAGTGTGTGAAACCCTGGGGTTCGTATGCGGTCAGCTAGGGCAGTGTTTCTCAACCTTGAATACACAGATTCATGTGAGGAGCTTTCAGAAAGCACTGTATAGATGCTTGGATCTTAATTGAGACTAAATCTGAATTTTTAGGTCATCACTATTTTTTAAAAGCTCCCCAAAATTGGTTAACTGTCAAAAAGAGTTAATAATAACTGATACAGGCGATAAGGACCAACATTTTGCTATGTCAGTTGGATTTGAAGAATGATTTTTTTTTTTGTGCCAGGGATCAAACTCAGGTCCTTGCACTTGCAAGGCAGGCCACCGAACCGCTGAGCTAAATCCCCTGCCCTGAAGAATGATTTTTAACATAATGGTGGAGAGGAAAATCTTTATTAGAAGACATAGAGTGAATGGGAGGTGAGGAAGTGGAGACAGTTATTATAGGCAGTTCTTTTGAAGGAATTTGCTCAAAGGAGCTAAAAAATGGAGCAATCATTGCAGCGCAATTTCTTTTTTTTAAAAAAATTCACCTTGATATTCAGTAATTCAACATTTTTACCCCAAATTGTGCATAGTAGAAATATTAAAACTAAATACAGGTTACCAGTGTTAGAACTTTTTCAAATAAAATTTTCCTACTATACCTTTAAAGAATTCATTGCAAAGAAGTATGGAGCAAATAATTGTATTTTAAAATTAAGAAAAAAATTTAATGTAATGTCTTTGATATTGGCATCAAGCAATGCACTTAACATAGCTTTCTTTCTTTAAGGCTGATAAAGAATTTGTATGGTCTTTGTGGAAACGTCTCCAAGTAACAAGCCCTGATCTCACACATGCTGTTGGTTTGGTTGTGGAAAGGTGAGCTCTCAAATTATTTTTCATAAGTATTTGATTTGTTAAATGTGTTTATCTTCAAAATTAAAATTTGTCATTAGGGGCCAGGGATTTATCTCAGTGGTTCTACTGCCTGCCTTGCAAGTGTACGTCCCGAGTTTGATCCCTGGTTCTAAAAAACAACAAACAAATTGTCATTAATACCCTAAAGAGGTTAATTTGATTTCCAAATGAATGTGTAACAGAACATGATAGTTATTGGATTTATTACAAGAGATGATAATTCACCAAGTACAGGCAGGTCCTATCTCATCATATTCTGACATATTTGGAGAATTTACAGGTAAAACAATGGCTTAGACATGGTGTGAAAGAATGTATATAAGTGTGTATGTGTTTGCTTTGAGCTGTTACACTTGGTTCTAAAAATTGGAGAAGTCCCTATTGTTTAGCTTTTTACTCCATATACCGCCCCTATAGGGAACTTCTTAGGGCTTGACTCATTTTCCGCTAAAATAATTGTATTGTGTACTTGAAAGCCTTGGGATGGATGAAAGCCTTACCAAATTATGTAAGTGTTCTGGAATAGGCTGAGCAGTTTTACTTATGTGCTGTATTATCCTTAGGGGATGCCCACTCATTTAACTGTAGATTATTGGGCCTCTCCTTGGTCATTAAAAACAAAGTGTTGCTGGAGACTCCTCATCAGACATTTGGTGTACACTAGTTCCATGCCCCCAGCATAACAGTTAAAACAATTACTTTCCTGTTAAATGGATTCCATTGTATTTCCTAAATGAGAAGCTAAGTATATGGATACCTTTTCCTTGATGGGAATCATTTTTGATAATTTAATCTTAATTCATCTTTTGAGGTTTAAGCCCTGAATATTATCATTCTAATATTGTTTAGAGTTTGACTTTTTAAAAACCTTTAATAACATACTTGAATAGATCTAATTTTACTATCCTTGATTTTTGTGGATTCTTAAAATGTTGTAATCAGTTTTTGTTCATGTTGTTTGTATGTCTTATTCATCAGTTTTTTCCTTTTGATCATCAGGTTTAAGTCTTTAGTTGAAGGACTCTTGTTACTTCCTGTGTCATCTATGAGATGAAATGTGATGAATCTTGCTCCATTTTTTAGCTTCTGAGATCAGGCACATTCAGGGTGGTAGGACACTATTTTTTTATATGAATTAGAATAAGAATAAGCCTTTTAGAGGAGGGACTTCATGTGTCATTTCTGTGATCCTTTCTTTATATTCATCTCTTTTTATTATTTTTTCTACTTTTAGAAATCATCCTCCTCTGCTTTCTCTGCCATTGCATTATTTTGAAGCAAACCCCAGGCATACTATTTTACCTAGAATTTCTTTAGTGTTTTGAGTGATTTCTGTTTATTAATAATAGTTATATTCTATAAAATCTTTGGAAATACTGAATTAGCAAACACTGAACCATTACTCCTAGGGAAAATCAAGGGTTAGGTTCCCGTGAACCTTTGGTCACAACAGTTTTGTCAAAGGATCAACACTTGGCCATGTTTTATGTGGTTTCTGTTTAAAGATACCATATTTACTATTTATTGTTGATTGATCAACATTGAACTCATGTGCAATGGCACTATAACTCAAATTTTACTAAGTTTATGTAACATACTCTATTCCCTAAGCTACAAAAGTTTTCTTCACTTAGAAACAATAGAAAGCAGTTCAGTAATGATCCTTTTAAGAATCAACAAAAAGTATAGAAATGTGTACAATGTGGTGTTGCATAGATCATGTGTTTACAATATAACAGTTGTAACAAGAAGGCAGTGTCAGTTTGTTTGTTATTTATTCATTCATTGGTACCAGGTAGGGAACTCGGGTCCTTGCACTTGCAAGACGGGCAGTAGAGCCACGGAGCTAAATCCCTGGTCCCAGTGTCAGTTTATTTGACACAAGTTAGGAACAGATAGATAAGGTGGCGCCAATTTTTTGCCAGATTGTTCATGCCGGATGACTACAAATATTGGTTTTGTTGTTACAAATAAATTTTAATGTGGGCAAGTTCACAGATTCTGAATCTGCAAATGAGGACCAAATATCTCTAAAAATAAGAGTTTTCTTAAAAACATACAATACCGTTTTTATACTTAGAACTCTTTTCTATTTGGTTAAATATTGTGGGTAGTCACATTTTCTGATTCTTTGCATGCTTTATAACTTTTTCTTGAAAAGTAGACATTTTAGATGTTATAGTAGATCTGGTTACTGGTCTTCTCCCTCACATCCACACTTAGGTTTGTTATTGTTATTGTTCTTTTCTTTTCCTTTTTTTTCCGGTATAGGAGCTCAAACTCCAGACCTTACGCTTGTGAGGCAGGCACAGAGCTATGAGCTAAATCCCTTGCCTTATTACCTTGTTTATTTGCCGTATTTTAGTGAATAAATTGTTTTGCCTTCTCACTATGTTGAGTCTGATGTTGCTTTTAAGGCAGGTATAAATTTGGGTGTGCCCACAGTTACCCTGCTGTGTCAGTATTTTTGGCAGGGCTATCTTCTCTCTTTGACTGCACTCAACTGTTAAACTCCACTAATTGCCTGTGGCTCTTTGCTCAGTTATTTCAGTGATGCCTTAAGACATAAATTGTTCTGTAAACCAATACATTAAATTTGTGACTCTTGACGTTTCACAATCAGTGTTTGACTTTTTTTCAAATCTAAGAGAGGCTCCTTCCTCCTATCTCTCATAAACTAGGGAAACTAATTGGTCTGTGGAAGGGAGGCTATACCTTGATATCCTTAGTTTGCCCCCAATTTTGTTGAACCATTGTGTTACAAGCAGGAATAAAGGCTTTTAAGTCTCAGTGTGCTGCGCCCAAAATAGAGACTATTCCAAAATTTGGGATGGTAGAAGACTGGATTTTCCCCCTTTAACTGCCCTTGAATTGCACTTGGCTTCAGTGACAGTCAGCTGGAGCAGGATATGATATACTGATATTCTTTTCTTCCTAGGAAAAAAAGCCCTACAGTGGGGACCTTGCAGGGGCATGCAGAGAAGGAATCTTATGTTTTTGGCTGCACCTCTCTGGAGTAGAGTCTCTCCCCTCTTGAACTGAAAGGGTGCAAGGAGGGAGTTATCTTGGTTCAAATACCATAGACACTTGCTTTCCTTAGTGAATTTTAATATGTATTTTTAAATAGATATTTTTCTCTATGGGTTTGTCCTTAGGATAATCTCTAGAGGATTTACATAGTTTTCTTACTATGTTTTATAGCTTTCACTAGTTTCATTGGGGGAACAAATTTGGAAACTTTCTACATTGTCATTCCTAAAGTTCATTTCTCAGTGTTTGGGGCAATTGTTTATCCAGCAAATCTGCACATCGGATTAAAAGAGACATGTAATTGCAGTTGTGATAGGTACTGCCAAAGCACCTGCTTAAGAAGTTGAACTAATTTATATTTCCAACAGCAGTGTAAGAAGCAACGTGCTTTCTCCACACACTGGACATCACATTATCTTTAAACTTTTTAAAATTTTGCTCATCTAAAATGTAAAAAGTGATATCCTGAAATATTTTTCACTTGTATTTCTCTTGATATGAGTGAAGTCTGAGTCATTTTATATTATCTGTGGACTTTTTCTTTTATGTACATATCTGTATTCATTGCTTTTCACGTTTCTGATCTTATGATCCCTTTGAAACTATCTCTATCTATCTATCTATCTATCTATATATGTATATGTACATGTGTATGTATAGAACTTACTGGAATTTCCTTTGAGTTATTTTGCTTCCTTTCTCATTATCATAGACTATTTTCTTCTTTTTCTCTAAATTTCACAATTTGAAGGATAGTCTTTGATACCTTTTGGTCTCTTTGTGAACAGAAAATCAATTCCCAAGTTAAGTCACTTTCGCTTTTGCAGTGTCACTCAAATACAGTTATTCCTTCATGTCCTTAACTTCTAAATCCTGTCTTGGCTCTTAGTATCTTACCACTGAACATTATATTAATTTTATTTTTCAAAATCAGTTCTATTTTACATCTTTTCTTTGAGACAAAGCAAGATGTCAGACACTAAAGAAATTAATTTGTAAAATTAAGTTTAAAGGTAGCCAGTGAAAATTATAGGACTTTCACAATGGATATCAAGAAGAAACTTGTAGTTTTTAGGCATGGATCCCTAGTGAATACCAAAGTTGCAAAGAAACCATACTGCGAGATTTGGATATACATGGCCATATTTAAAAGAGATGTCTGTGTTAACCTTATAAAGTCAAAAGGTATCAATTGAATGTCATTTGATTGTCAAACATTGTGCTAAAAGTTAGAGAAAGAGCTCTGTGCTTAGCTATGAGACAGTATCAGCTAGTGGGAAACACGTTTGTAGAAAGAAAAAAATTTTAATAGAAATTGATAAGTATTATGATAAGGATATTTATATGAATGTACTTATTCTTCCTTGATCTCTGGTTAAAGATATAAAAATGTTTTCACTAATTCTATTTTAAGTAATTTTTGATTATCCTAATAGAATATCACACAAATAGGAAAAGATTTGTATATTTTCTATGAATTTATTTGTAGAAAATGCTATTTTTTTGTGAGCTACAGATATTTGAATGTATTTACATTTTTGAGTTTTGTAAAGTATTGCTGCCAAAAGCACATTTTGAATATATCATTTGTTTATTAGCTCGACAAATCTGCTTCCCTTGCTGTTACTTATAAGCTCTCACTTCTTGTTATTAATGTCAAAGTGTGCAACCACTGTATTTTATCTTTGAATGCATAAAGGAACATTGAAGGAGGTGGTAGTAATAAACGTGGAAGAAACAATATGGAGTTCCATAGAATATCAATATATTAGGAAGCATAGGATCTTGACTTGTTCGTCTTTTTGTTCATAAGCTTTGATACCTTTTGGTCTCTTTGTGGACAGAAAATCAATTCCCAAGTTAAGTCACTTCTTCTTTTGCAGTGTCACTCAAGTTCAGTAATTCCTTCATATCCTTAACTTTTAAATCCTCTATCTTGGCTCTTAGTATCTTATCTCTGAATATCATTTGATTTTTCAAAATTACTTGTTTTTTATATTTTCTTTTAGACAAAGCAACATACCAATGTTTAATATCTTTGTGTAAAATACAAACTTTATCTTGGATTATAAAATTAACAGTTATAGTATTTTGTCTTGAAATATTTCGAGTTTAGAGAAGAACAATTGAAACTGCTGTTATTTTGCCTATAAAAATTGTGGTTTGTAGACTTATCCAACAATATGCTGTCTTGAATTTTGTGTAGCTCTGCTTTAAGGTATTGCAACTAGTAATCATTCTATTGTGATAGAAAATCCCAGGAAGTGAATTACTGTGTTTGTTTGCTGTTGCTAATCTATCCAGATTTGGATGGGTAATTGTTTATTCATCATTTTGATTTTTTAAACAGTTTCTAGAGTTCTATTGTTTTGTGTATTGCTGTTTTTTCTTTTTTAGCAATTTCACATCTATTGGCATTAGGGCAGTTATGTTACTATGGTCTGTCTAAAGATCTTTTTTGAAGAACAAATGTAAGGATGATGTGCCAGGCTGTAAATAAGCCTCGTGCTATTTTTAAATTGAGGACAACTTAATACTTATCTTGCATTATTTTATGGTCAATCAGTAACAAGAATTTCGTGGTTGAACATTTTGAATGTTTCTGTACTTACTTTGTTCTGTACCAGCTTCACCAGCGATACTCTAAGCTCTGTGGGTAGAAGATAGTAAGGTGTATGGAGAACTAGAATATTGTCTTTAAGGCATCACCAAAAATTCTTGAGGCCAACATTAAATGTATGATTGAGGGAAAAATACACTGTAAAGGCATTGTTAGATTTAAAGTTTTTCAAATAATGAAAATTATGGCAGCATATGAAACATAGATTCCAACTTTTTAAACTTGTTAATGGAGGAGGAATTTATAGGTAAGTTTTTAATGAGCTTTAGTTCTCTTTCAAGGGTATGGTGGTTCTTTCTGTATCTGTATGTTTCACTGAATTGTTGCATTTGCATTACTTGTTAATTCTCTAGAGGATGGATGGAGGGAGATGGGTTGGTAAGCAGGATGGCCCAGGATCATAGGGTACAGAACAGTTATCATAAATCATTCAACCAATAACATTTCTTTAAAAATTTTTTATTAGTACTTGTGTGTCATACATTCATCACATTCATCAAGGAGAATTTATACATGTACATATCTTAATTATTTTTTTCCCATTCTACTCCCCTCCCTTCAACCACTCTTGCCTCCCCATTAAAAGCTGTTTTCTATTTTCTTTCTTCTCTCTCTTTTTAAAATCCCTTTTACCTTCTTTCCCTTCCTCCTCCCCTTTGTTTATTCCCCTCTCATTTAAACTTCCTGGTATCTGTCTTCCATTTTGCTCCTTATTTACCCTTCAGGTTTCTCACACAAGAGAAACAATGTTGGAGTTGAAGTTATACTATAGAGTTACCATGATAAGAACAGCCTGATATACTGGCAAAGAAACAGACCCAAGTATTAGTGGAACTGAATAGGAGATGAAGAAACAATTCCAAACACACTCAACCACTTTATCTTTGACAAAGGGACCATACATCTTTACTGGAGGAAAGATAACTTCTTTAATAAATGGTACTGGGCATACTGGCTTTCCACATGCCAAAGATTAAAACTAGACCCATATCTCTCACCATGCACTAAACTAAAATCAAAATGGATCAAAGATCTAAATATTAGAACAAACATTTAATCTGCTGAAAGAACAGATAAAACTTTTAAAGACATAGGCATAGGCAAAGACTTTATGAACAGAACCCCGATTGCACAGGAATTACTAGAAAGAATATAAAATGAGGATCACATTAAATTAAACAGCTATTGCACAGTGAAATAAACCACTGACAGTAAAGAGATAACCTACAGATTTGGAGAAAATTTTACCAGCCACTCCTCAGATAAAGGAGTAACACCTAGAATATGTAAAGAACCTAAAAAATCAGACCCTCAAATTTAAAGACCCAATCAAAACATGAGCTTCTGAAATGAGTACACATTTCTCAGAAGAAAAATTACAAACAGAAAATAATATATGAAAAATGTTCAACATCACTAGTTATTCAAGAAATGCAAATTAAAACAACTCTGAGATTTCATCTCACTCCAGAAAGAATGACTATCGTCTAGAAATCAGCCAATAACAAATGCTGGTAAATCTGTGGGAAAAAAGGAAGCCTTGTCCATTGTTGGTGGGAGGAGTATAAGTTGGTACAACTAGTATGGAAATCAATACAGAGATTCCTCAAAAATCTAAAACTAGAGCTTCCACATTACCATTCTAGGTATCTTCCCAGAAGAGTTACAAGCATTTTACCACAGTGATACATGCATAACTATGTTTATACCAGCACAATTTATAGTAGCTAAATCTTGGAAATAGCCCATTTTCTCAACAGATGAATGGATAAAGGAAATACGGTATTTACACACAGTGGAGTACTGCTTTGCCATAAAAAGGGATACTTGAGACATTTAGGTAAATGGATGTATCTCAAGACCATAATCTCAAGTGAAATATCTGAGACACACAAGTTTAAATATCACATTGTTTCTCTTGTGTGAGAATGGGTAAATAAGGGAGCAGACAGGAGGACAGATATTTGGATGTAGGAAGAACTTGTTTGAATGGGAAGGGGAACAAAGGACAGGTGAGGATGAAGGGAAGGAAGGGAAAAGTGATTTTTAAAAAAGGAGGGTATGGAAAGGAAAAAAACCTGAAAGCTTTTATATAAATGGGGAGGGGAAGAGTGGTTGAGGGAGGGGAGAGAAATAGAAAAAAAGAATTTAGACATAATTATGTACAGGTACAAATTCCCCATGATGAATGTGATCATTATGTACCAATAACAACTTTAAAAAGTTAAGCTTTTATTTTTAACATTCACGCTAGTTATAGAAAACAATCCAAAGAAATTGGATGAGCTGTTTAACTACAATCTTACAGAGATAACATTTTACAAAAGCATAGTACAATATGATGCCAGTATATTGATATTGATAAGTTAAAATTAACAATTTTTTCACCTCAAGTACCACTCTTTGGTACTCTTTTCAATTTCTTCTTCCATCCCTACTTCTCAGATCTCTTTGTCCTTAACTCCTGGAAAGTGTTAATTTGTTTTCTATTTTTCTCTTTTTAAAGATGTTACATAAATAGAATCACACATGTCACTTCTTGTTAAGGATTTTTCATTCTGTCCTATTCTCTGGAGATTTTCCAAATTTTTGCATCAGTAGTTTGTTCCTTATTATTGCTGAAGACTGCTTCATGGTATGGATGTGCCATCATGCATTTGTTGAGGATATCTGGATTGTTTTAGTATATAGTTTTTAGAAATTAGATGCTTTGGACAGTTGTATACATACTTTTTGTTGTGAACATAAGTTTTAATTTATCTTGGGATAAATGACCAGGAGCAAAATTGCTAGATTGCATGATAGCAGCATGTTTAGTTTCTTAAGAAATTGCTAAACTTTTTCAAAGTGTATGTACCATTTTACATTCTCCCCAGAAATATCTGAGTGATTGTAGTTTATCTGTGTCTTTGCCATCCTTTGGTATTATTACCATGATTTCTTTTAGCCTTTCTGCTATGTATATTGATACATAATTGTTGTTTTAATCTACATTTATCTCAAAGCTAGTGATGCTTAACATCTTTTCCTTTGCTCATTTGTCATCTGTATGTCTGCTTTGATGAAATATTTGTTTATGTCTTTTGTCCATTTCCTGTTGAAATTTTAATTATTGTTGGATTTTGACAGTTCTTTATTTTGAATAAAAGTCATATGTCAGCTTTGCAAATATTTTCTGTCAGTTTGTGTTTCATCCTCTTAACATTGTTTTTTTTGTAGTGTGAAATTAAAATTTTTGCTGAGGTTCAAATTTTGTTTTCTTTTTGGGGTTTTATTTTTTTCTTGTCAAATAGAGACTTTTTTTGGCCTAATTATAGATCCTGAAAATTTTTCCTTATATTTTCTGAAAGTTCTGTAGTTTTGCACTGTATAAGGAGATACTTTATGAGGGCTGAGATTCTTTTCTTTTTGTCTTTGGCTATGTAATTGTTTTATTTTTATTTTATTAGTACATGTGTATAGCAGTTTACAGTCCTCTTGGGGACTGTTTAAAACACATACATAATTACAGCTTGTTTCTTTGTTTTTTAAAATCTCCTTTCCCTTTCATCCTCCTCCTACCCTCCTCCAGTTCCCCATCCCATTTTTACCCCAGCTCATGTTATGACATATGATATTTACATTCATTGAGGTTATTAGCTTCCTTTATATAGCATATCTTTATTCTACTTATTTCCCCTTCCTCTCCTCCTCACCCCTCACCCTTGTTCCCTTAGACCACTTACCTATTGTAGACATCCATCCCCTTGTCCCCTTCTAACCATCCTTTATCATTCTCTTTGTTTTTACCTTGCCTCCCTCAAATAATAGATACTGATATTTAAGCTTGTATGTTTGGTTTATTTCACTTAACATTGTATTTTCCAAGTGTATTCATTTTCCTACAGATGTGTTAAATTTGTCATTCTTTATAGCAGAGTATTATTTCATTGTATATAGATAGCACATTTTCTTTATCCAGTTGTCTGTTGATGAGTATACAGGCTGCTTCCCGATTTAGCTATTACAAATTGTAAACATTGGTATGCCTGTATTGCTGTAGTATGATGACGTAAGCTCTTTGGGGAAGATAACTAATGGGGATAGTTGTGTCATTTGGAATTTCTTTTTTTTTCTTTTTTTTTTT
>NW_022900943.1:3311441-3316755 GCF_012274545.1 Fukomys damarensis | reverse complement strand
TCTCACTTCTCACTATGTAGTTGAGTCTGACCTGGAACTCACTATGTAGCCCAGGACTCACAGCGATCCTCCTGCCTCAGCCTCCCGAGTGCTGGAATTACAGGCGTGCGCCACCACGCCCAGCTGGAATTTCTAATTTCAATTCTTTGAGAAATCTCCATACTGCTATAATGAATGGTTGTACTAGTTTGTGTTCCCACCATTTTCATCACAGCCTCACCAGCATTTGTTATTGTCGGATTTGATTGCCATTCTTTCTTGAGTAAGATAGAATCTTAGCATCGTTTTAATTTGGATTTCTCCAGTGGCCAGAGGTCATGAACATTTTTTCATATATTTGTTGATTTTTTTGTATTTCTTCCTCTGTGAAGTTCTGTTCATTTCTCTTTCCCATTTCTTGACTGGGTTTTTAATTTACAAATGTAAAGAAAACAACCCTAAAATTCATATGGAACCAGAAGAGACAAAAATCATTTTGGGCAACAAAAGTAAATCAGGAGGCATACCTGACTTCAAGATGTTCTACAAAGCAGTAGTGATAAAAGAAGCATTGTCCTCAAAGAAAAACAGATACATGGATCAAGAGAACAGAATTGAGGATATAGAAACTTCCCCAGAAACATTCAACTATTTGATCTTTGACAAAGAGGCCAAAAATATATATTGGAGGAAAGATTGCCTATTCAACAAATGGTGCTGGGAAAACTGGGTACCTGTGTGTGGAAGATTGAAACTGAACCCTTGTCTCTCACCATATACTAAATTAAAATAAAAATGGATCAAAGATCTAAACATTAAACCTTCTGGAAGATAAAATAGGTAAAACACTATATAGGAAAGGATTTTCTAATAAATCTTCAGTTGCATAAGAAATAACAGCAAGGGGGCTGTGGGTGTAGCTCAGTGGTTCTGGCGCCTGTTTCCAAGCACAATGTCCTGAGTTCCATCCCCAGTACACAAAACAAAAACAAAAACAGCAAGTATCAACAAATGGGATTATATCAGACTAAAAATAATTAGTGCAGAATGGAAAAAAAATTTGCTAGATACCCCTCAGAATAATATCTAGGATACAAAAACCTCAAATAATTGGATGTCTAATTGTTATAGCACATTTAAAAAACTGCTATCCTCTTCCATTGAAGTATTTTTCACTTTTGTAAAAAATTAGGCATATTTGCATGAGCGTGTTTCTTGTTTTTTTTTGTTGTATTCCATTTATCTGTGTCTTTTCTTCTGATACCACCACACTATTTGGACTACTGTAGAAATGTACTCCATCTTGAAATTGAGTAGAATGATTTCTCCCACTTGATCTTCCTTTTTAAAATTGTTTAGCTGTTTTAATACTGTGTGGTTTTGTAAGAATTTTAGAAAAATCTTATTCCAATTTTGGGACAAGAATAGGAAAGTTGATGTCTTCAGTATCCCAGTTATCTTGTGCCTTCATATCAAATTGGGGAAAACTGTCCTCTTTCTTTTGTTGATGTTCCTAATTTATGGGTACAATATGTCTCTCCATTTGTTTAGATCTTTATTTCATTCATAGCATTTTGTAATTTTAGCATGGAAGTCTGAATGTTTTATTAGCTCTACATCTATATATTTAAACTTTTTGTGTGTGAGGTGAATGATACTATATATTTTTTTCAGCTTTAATTGAGTTTATTGGTACATTTTAGGGATACAGTACAGTTACATTCATTGTTGGGATCTTGTACCTCTACATGACAAGTCTTGGTTCTCATTTTTTTCCCTTGTCCCTGCCTAACTTCACCCCCTCCTCCCCTTCCCCTCTACAAACACTTTATTTCCATCTTTTCATTATCTCACAATTTTTTCTTTTCTCTTATTACCCTTCCCCCTACCCATCCCACCTTCCCTACACCTTTAGCTCCTTTCTTCCCATTTCTAAATGTCAGTAATCTTATTAGCATCTTCTGTATTATTGCAGATTATTTACACCAGGAAACTATTCAGTATGTACACGTGTGCCTTATTTATACTCCTAAATGACACTATATTTTTAAGTTTCCTGTCAATGTGTATATTACTAGTATGTAGCATAATGATTGAGGTCTTTTTTGGAATTTTTGTTACGATGTCTTGATTCTTCTACATAGATTGTCAGGTTATCTGCAGGTTTTCTTTCTTTCTGGTCTGTATACCTTTTATTATTTTTTTCTTGTCTTATTGTGTTGGCCATGTATTCTGGTATTATTTGGGTACTAGTCTCTTACTTTCATAATACTAAAGTACTCATTTTCACTTTCATAGCACTAGAGTTAATATTAAACAACAGAGGTGAGAATTAATCTTGCCCTATTTGTATTCTTAATACAAAATCACTTAGTCTTTAATTTTTATAAAGTACAGGCTTTCTATGGGCTTTTCCATAGCTGGAATATTTCTGCAACATCCTTTGCAAGCTGAGGAAGTTCTCCATTCCTGGAGTTTTGGGATTTATAAAGAAAAAAAAATCATGAATATATATTGAATTTTTGTTAAGTGCTTTCAATACATCAGTTGATTTGATTATGAAAATATTCTTTAGATTACTGGTATCGTAGGAGAAATTGATTTAATTTTGAGTATTGGATCAACTTTGACTACTTGGAATAAATTTCAGTTGGTTATGGTATATAATTCTTTTTATATATTGCTAAATACTGTTTTCCTAAGATTTTTTTTGCATCTGTAATTTTGAGGATTATTAGTTTTTAGTTTTCCTTTTTATTGTCTTAATCTGGTTTTGGTGTTTGGGAAAACTGGCTCTCCACATCCAGAAGTTTGATTCCAGACCTGTATCTCTCATTATGTTCTAAATTAAAATCGAAATAGATCAAAGATCTAAAAGTTAAAACAAAAGCAATCTGCTCAAAAATAAAATAGGCAGAACTCTTCATTGGTGGAGGCAAGACCTTTATGAAGAGAACCCTGGTTGTACAGGAAATAGTGTTAGAAATCAACAAATGGGATCATATCAAATCGAAAAGCTTCTTCATTGTAAAGGAAATAACCAACCAACTGAAAAGACAACCTACAGAATTGCAAAACATTTTACCAGCCATTCCTCAAAGACTTACATGTAGAATACATAAAGAACTAAAAATAGACCTTCCCTATAAAAGACTCAGTCAAAACATGGGCAACTGAAATGAATAGACACTTCTTGGGAGAAGTACAAATGATGAATAAATAAATGCAGAATTGTTCAACATCACTGATCATTAGAGAAATGCAAATTAAAATAATACTGAGATTCCATCTTACTGCAGAAAGAATGACTGTCCCCAAGAAATCAAATAGTAACAAATACTAGTGAGTCTGGGGGTGAAAAAAGAACTGTTCTGCATTGTTGGTGGGAATGTAAACTAATACAACCAGTATGGAAATCAGCATGAAAAGTCTATAAAAAGCTAAAACTAGAAATTGCATTAGAAGCAAATACTCCCTTCTAAATATCTTCCCAGTAGAATTAAAGATATCATTTTAGGGTACACACCCATGTTTATAACAGTACAACTCATAATAACTAAGTCTTAGAAGTGGTCTACATGTTCATGAACAGGTAAACGGGTAAAGAAAAATGTGGCATTTATACACAGTAGAGTACTACTCTGCCATGTAGAATAAACGAGTCATTTGTAGAAAAATGGATGTACCTTGTGATCATATTGTTAAATAAAATAAATCCACAAGCTTAAATATTGCATGGATTCTCTTATATGAGAATTTGCAAATATAAATAACAGCAAAATAAACGATGGATAATAGAACACAGGGAGATAGAGCTTTCTCAGATGGGAGGGGAATCGAGAGATGAGGAACGGTGGAGAGAGAGGAGGGGAAAGGATAAAAGATTGAGAGGTACTCTGTACATCCGCCAACTTTGCACATGCAGTGTAATCACCCGGTACTGCAGACGTGGACTCATAAAAAACAACGGCTAAAAGAATAGATTGCCATTGTTATAATAATGTTCTGTAAATATTGATTAGATCTTGTTGGTTAGTTTTGTTGTTGAGTTTATCTACGCCCTTATTTATTCACCATCTTGTTTAGTCAGTTGTTGCACAAGTGGTTGTGAAGCTTCCAAACATAACTGTCGATTTATCTGTTTTACTTTTCTGTTATGTCATGTTTTTTTTTTTTTTTCTGAATTGTCATAGTTACTTTCTAATTACTGGGGTTAAATAACCTGACACCCATATCTTAAGGAGATGTTTTGGGGCTCATAATTTCAAGATTTTAGCCCATGATTGGCAGGCTCAGACATAAAAGTAGTGTGGAGGGAGGGCCTGCTGCAGAGGAAAGCTGCTAATGTCATTATGGCCAGGAAGTAAAGCGTGAAAGGAGGAAGAGGGAGCTTGCTACAGCTTCCAGGTCATATCTGCTTCTTCTGAACAGGGTATTTTTTTCTTTCTTTAAAAAAATTTAAAAAAAATTTTTGGTAACAGGGATCAAATTCAGGACCTTGCATTTATGAGGCAGGAATGGTGCCACTGAGCTAAACCCCCGGGCCTTGACCAGTCTTTTTTTTTGGTACTCTGTATAGAACTCAGGACCTTGTGCTTGCAAGGCAGGTGGTAACACCACTGAGCTAAATCTCCGGCCTGATCAGGCTATTTTTTAAAAAATTTAATTTATTGGTACATTCTAGGTATACAGTACAGTTACATTCATTCCTGGGATCTTGTACCTTTACATGCCAGGTCTTGGTTCTCATTTTTTCCCCTTGTCCCCACCCTCCCTTCACCCTCCCCTCCCTTCCCCCTCCTCAAACACTTTAATTCCATTTTTACATTTTCTCGTATTTTTTTCCTTTTCCCCTTATTCCCCCTTCCCTATCCTTCTCACTGTCCCTACACCTTTGGTCCTTTACTTTCTATTTGCTAATTGTCCTATTAGGATCTTGAGTACTATTTTAGTTTTTCACACCAGAGAAAGTATTCGGTACTTGCATATGTGTGCTTTATTTATTTCACTTAGAAGTATATCCTCAAAATGTACCCATTTATCTATGAATGAATCTTTCTCATTCTTTATGGCTGAGTAGTATTCCATTTTATAGAAAAACCACATCTTTATCCAGTTTCCAATTGAATGGCAGATGGGCTGTTTCCAAGTTTTAGCTATTACAAACTGTGCCACTATAAACATGGGTGCATATATATCACTGTGGTATGATTCTTTCACTTCTTTTGGAAAGATACCCAACAGAGGGATGGCTGGGTCAAATGGAACCTCTACTCCTAGTTCTTTGAGGTATCTCCATATTGACTTCCATAGTGGTTGCACCAGTCTGCACTCC
>NW_022900943.1:3307442-3309066 GCF_012274545.1 Fukomys damarensis | reverse complement strand
ATTTCTTCTTTGATTTCCTCTGTGATCCATTGATTGTTCAGGAGAGTGTTGTTCAATTTCCGTGTGTTTGTGAAGTTCCTACGGTTTCTTATGCTATTGATTTCCAGCTTTGTTGAACTGTGATCTGGTAATATACAGGGAATAACTTCAATTCTTTTGCATTTATTCAAACCTGTTTTGTGAGCTAGTATGTGATCTGTCTTGGAGAATGACCCATGTGCAGCTGAAAAGAATGTATATTCTGATTTTGTGGGGTGGAACACTCTGTAGACGTCTAATAAGTCCATGCGTTTGAAATCTTGGCTCAGTTCTAGTATTTCATTGTTGATTTTTTGCCTAGATGGTCTGTGTATTTTTGATAGTGGGGTATTCAGATCCCCCACTACAATTGTATTCGTGGTTATTTGGTTTTTCATGTTACTTAATATTTGTTTTATATAGTTGGGGGCATTTATATTTCATGCATATATGTTTATGATTGTCATTTCTTCCTCTTGAATTGTTCCCTTTACAAGGATGTAGTGTTCTTCTTTGTCTCTCTTCATCAGTTTTGTTTCGAAATTTGCTTTGTCTGCTAATAAGATTGCTACCCCTGCTTTTTTCTGGGCTCCTGTCGCACAGAGAATTGTTTTCCATCCTTTCACTTTCAGTCTATGAGTTTCTTTTTGCACTAGTTGTGTTTCTTGTATACAACATATTGTTCGATTTTGCTTCTTAATCCATTCTGCCAATCTATTTCTCTTTATTGGTGGATTGAGGCCATTGACATTGATAGTTATAACTGATATGTACTCACTTATTATTGTCATGTTATTGTCCTTTTGTTGACTCTTTTTATTTTTTTGTCCTCTCTTTTTAGTTTCTAGCCTTGGCTATTTGATTTGCTCTGTTGGGCCTCCTGGTGTTGTGATCTTCATTGTCTTTTTCTAGGATATTGTTTAAAATTCTTAGTAGTGCTGGTTTAGTATTCATGAAGTTTCTCAAGTGTTCTCTGTTGTGGAAGTATCTTATTTCTCTATCAGTTTTGAAAGAGAGTTTTGCAGGTTGTAGGTTGTTTTTTTTTAGGACTTGAAATACCTCACTCCAGCCTCTCCTTGACCTGAGGGTTTGTGTTGAAAAGTCTGCTGTGATTCTGATGGGCTTTCTTTTGTATGTGATTTTTTTCTTTTCTCTTACTGCTTGTAGTATTTTGTTCTTCTCTTGCGTTTCTGGGATCTTGATTATTATATGTCTAGTTGTAGATTTTTTTGATTGTGGCTAGTTGGTGTCCTATATGCCTCGCTTATCTGTATGTCTAATTCTTCCCCTCTGTTTGGGAAGTTTTCTTTCTTTGAACAGCTTTTTAAGTCATTTGCATTTTCTCCTGGTACTTCTTGGCTTCCTATGAGTCTAATGTTATTCTTCTTTGCATCATGTAGGAGTTGTTGGATCGATTTCTCATGATCCCCTACTGTTTTTAAGAGACCTCTCTTTTCATGGTCACTGTCTGCTATCCTATCTTCTATATCTGAGATTCTATCTTCGCAATCTTTTATTCTGTTGTATATGCTTCCAATAGAGTTTTTAATCTCCTGGATATCTGTTTGAATCTGTTTAATGGATTCCATTTCTTTCTTATGCTGGG
>NW_022900943.1:3287799-3305129 GCF_012274545.1 Fukomys damarensis | reverse complement strand
CATTTATTCAAACCTGTTTTGTGAGCTAGTATGTGATCTGTCTTGGAGAATGACCCATGTGCAGCTGAAAAGAATGTATATTCTGATTTTGTGGGGTGGAACACTCTGTAGACGTCTAATAAGTCCATGCGTTTGAAATCTTGGCTCAGTTCTAGTATTTCATTGTTGATTTTTTGCCTAGATGGTCTGTGTATTTTTGATAGTGGGGTATTCAGATCCCCCACTACAATTGTATTCGTGGTTATTTGGTTTTTCATGTTACTTAATATTTGTTTTATATAGTTGGGGGCATTTATATTTCATGCATATATGTTTATGATTGTCATTTCTTCCTCTTGAATTGTTCCCTTTACAAGGATGTAGTGTTCTTCTTTGTCTCTCTTCATCAGTTTTGTTTCGAAATTTGCTTTGTCTGCTAATAAGATTGCTACCCCTGCTTTTTTCTGGGCTCCTGTCGCACAGAGAATTGTTTTCCATCCTTTCACTTTCAGTCTATGAGTTTCTTTTTGCACTAGTTGTGTTTCTTGTATACAACATATTGTTCGATTTTGCTTCTTAATCCATTCTGCCAATCTATTTCTCTTTATTGGTGGTTTCCATTTTTACATTTTCTCGTATTTTTTTCCTTTTCCCCTTATTCCCCCTTCCCTATCCTTCTCACTGTCCCTACACCTTTGGTCCTTTACTTTCTATTTGCTAATTGTCCTATTAGGATCTTGAGTACTATTTTAGTTTTTCACACCAGAGAAAGTATTCGGTACTTGCATATGTGTGCTTTATTTATTTCACTTAGAAGTATATCCTCAAAATGTACCCATTTATCTATGAATGAATCTTTCTCATTCTTTATGGCTGAGTAGTATTCCATTTTATAGAAAAACCACATCTTTATCCAGTTTCCAATTGAATGGCAGTAAGAGAGTTTTGCAGGTTGTAGGTTGTTTTTTTTTAGGACTTGAAATACCTCACTCCAGCCTCTCCTTGACCTGAGGGTTTGTGTTGAAAAGTCTGCTGTGATTCTGATGGGCTTTCTTTTGTATGTGATTTTTTTCTTTTCTCTTACTGCTTGTAGTATTTTGTTCTTCTCTTGCGTTTCTGGGATCTTGATTATTATATGTCTAGTTGTAGATGGTATCTCCATATTGACTTCCATAGTGGTTGCACCAGTCTGCACTCCCACCAACAATGCAGAAGTGTTCCTTTCTCCCCACAACCGTGCCAACATTTGTTACTGTGTGATTTCTTGATAGCAGCCATTCTTTGTGGGGTGAGGTGAAATCTCAGTGTTGTTTTCATCTGCATCTCTTGAATGACCAGTGATGTGGAGCATTTTTTCATATATTTACTTGCTGCTTTTATTTCTTTGTCTGAGAAATGTCTGTTCATTTCAGATGCCCACTATAGAATTGGGTCTTTATATTTGAGGGGCTGGTTGTTTTGAGTTCTTTATATATTTTAGATAATAGTCCTTTGTCTGAGGAGCAGCTGGTAAAAAGTTTTTCCTACATTGTAGGTTGTCTCTTAGTTCTGTTGATGGTTTCTTTTGCAGTGCAGAAGTTTTTAATAAGATGAAATCCCAGTTGTTGATTCTTTCTGCTAGTTCCTGTGCTACTGAGGATTTGTTCATAAAATCTTTTCCGATGCCAGTGTCTTCCAGAGTTCCTTTTTTAATCTCCTGGATATCTGTTTGAATCTGTTTAATGGATTCCATTTCTTTCTTATGCTGGGTGTTCATTGTTTCCATTTCTTTCTTATTCTGGGCCTTCATGGTTTCTATTATGTACCCAAGCTCATCTATTTTTTTTTTTCCGTTTCTGTTCTGGATTCTCGAATCATGTCTTTCATTTTGCTTATCTGTTCCACTGATCCTCAGGTCTGCTTCTTTGCCAGTACCATGCTGTTTTTATCACAGTGGCTTTGTAGTATAGTTTCAAATTGGGAATTGTTATACCCGGTGCCATGTGTCTGTTGCCTAGTATGGCTTTAGCTATTCTCTCTGGAGGTTCACTATCTGATTTTTCATCCTCCTTTGCCCTACTGTTTGCCATTGGTGGACTGGAGGTCTGTCTTTGTGGCTTGCTTAAGTGTTTTCTCATCTTTATTTTTGTTCTGATGAGGTAGCTGAGTGCATCTGGAGTTGTTTTTGTGTCTTCCAATCTGTTCCACTGATCGTCATGTCTGCTTCTTTGCTTCTTTGTCTGCTTCTTGGCTTTGTAGTATAGTTTCAAATTGGGAATTGTTATACCCGGTGCCATGTGTCTGTTGCCTAGTATGGCTTTAGCTATTCTCGGTCTCTTATGGTTCCAAATGAATTTTTGTATTCTTCTTTCTAGTTCTGTGAAGTATAGTGTTGGGATTTCAATTGTTATTGTATTGACTCTGTATAGCAGTTTCTTTCTCTAATGACTTATAGACATTCTCATTTTCATAATTGAGAAAACAACTCATCAAATCAATCCGTATCCTTTATCCCTATGGATACAATCAGAAACATAATAGGATCAATCACCACCCTTTATAGCTGGCCATGCCTCTGCAGAGTGCGTCCTAGGACTGGCTCAGTCAGGGGATCTAATAGTGGGGGAGGGGAGGCGCCCGATGGTGCTCAGTGGTGCCTGCGCGGCTACCCTCCTGCCACTGTGTCTGAGCCCATCAGTGGTGCCTGCTGGAAACGGCGCGGCTCCAGAGGAGGCCGTGCAGGAGAGAGGGCTCTGAGTCCAAGCCAGGGCGATGATGTAAAACTCACCCGCCTGGCGCTGTGTTGAAGCCAATCAGCGCCTGCTGGAAATGGTGCAGCTCCAGAGGAGGCCGCACAGGAGAGAGGGCTCTGAGTCCAAGCCGGGGCAATGACATAGAACTCCAGGTTATTTTTTAATGGTTGCCCTTTTACCACTTCTAAGTGACACATAGAAACTTTATTCTTTTTGTTACTTTATCCTATCCCTTTTATAATATAATTGCCATACATTTTTTTCTTCATACATTCAAAACAGATATTGTTGTACATTTTACTCACCCATCAAATCTAATTTAGAAAATTGGAGGACAAGGAAGGTCTTTTGCACTTACCCAAGTTTTTGCTTCAACTGCTTTCTTTCTTTCTCATGTTCTAGAATGTTCTCTTTAATTACACTGTATTTTCTGTTTAGAAAATTTAAATTAGTTATTCTTTTCTGGTTGGTCTCCTGAAAAAAAAAAATTATTGTAGATTTTCTCTTTTAAGAATGTCTTGTCTTTTTTTCCTAAAAGATAGCATTTACTGGATATAGAATTCTTGTGTTATCACTTTGTTTGCACAAATTATTTTATTTCAGTACTTTTTAAAAATTGGTACATTTTAGGTATACAATACAGTTATATTTATCATGGGGATCTTGTATGTATCTTGGTTCTTATTTTTTCCCCACCCCCATGGCCTCCCTCACCCCCCCTTCATCCTTCCCTATTTACAAATTTATTTCCATTTTTTCTCTTTTCTCTTATTTTTTCTTTCCCCTTCTTACCTTTCCCTTACCCCTCCAATTTCCCCTACACCTTTAGACATTTTTTCCTGTTACACAATATTAATTATACATTTTATTTCTTATTTGCACTTTTAGTTTATCACCCCACGAAAACTATTTGGTATTTGTTTCAGTACTTTAAAATTGTACACCTTGAAAAATGTCCTAAGGTCTATTCTCCTGTCACAAGTAATTGTTTGCATCTAGCTATCTCTCTGTGGTTGCCATCAGGATTTTTTCTTGATTTTTTTCAGTTTTAGAAGTTTTACTATGATACAGTTTGGTGTGTGTTTCTTCTGTTGGAGTTTGCTCAGCTTCTTGAATCTGTATGCTAATGTCTTTTACCAGATATGATTGAGCCATTGTTTCTATGCATAGTTACTCACCTCTGCCTTTCTTTTCTTCTATTTATATTTAATGACACAAATGTTAAATTTCTGACATGTCCCTCAGGGACCTGTTCAGTTTGTTTTAAGTCTGTTTTCTCTGTTCTTAGTGGGTAAAGTCTGTTGCTCTCTCTTTTTTTTTGATAATTTTTACCTCTATTCTCTGCAATTGCTGTTCAATGCATTTGTTGAGTTATTTGGGTTATACACTTTTTAGTTATAAAATTTCCATTTGAGTTTTCTTTGTATCTTCTCTGTGTGGAGAATTTTGTTTCTTTGATAAGATATCCCATTTGTTTCTTATGTTTCTACAACTGCTCATTGAAGCAAATTCACAATGGTTACTTTAAAATTGTTGTAAAATAATTTTCACATCTTTATTATCTTGGTGTTGGCATCTGTTGGTTTTCTTTTTAAATTGTTTGATATATCCCTGATTTTTGTTAAGGTGAGCGATTTTTAGTTGAATTTTATAGCATTGTATCTTATTTAAATCTTGTGTTATAGCTGACTTTCTCTGATAAGTGTGGCAAGGCTTACTATTGGTAAATGGGCATGATGGTTCCTGCTCTTTAATAGGCTGCCCTGGCTGTAAGGATCAAGATGTATCTTTACTACTTTTTAATATGTCTTCCTCTGATACTGTAGCAAGTGATTGAATTCTGACTCTGAAGTTCTTCCATGGGTCTGGATTTGGGAGGGCCACACACATGTAAACACATGTAAGTCCTGGCTAACTACTTGTCCTTCTTTTGAGACTATCCTTGCAGCATTTAGGAGGCTGAGGAGCTCCACTAAAGCCTTGCAAGAATTGAAGTCTAGGCTCCTCCTCCTTGGCTCTTGCTGGTGTGGGTGGTGTTTGGGAAACATTATTTTCCAGTGATATTTTTCTGGAGCACAGTGGTTAGTCTCTACAATGTTTTTTGTCTTTTGTCTTCATTTTTTGGCAATGTTTTTTCTGGTCAGTTGGCTAGATAAAGCAATTTTTATCCTGTAGTTGTTGACTTTCTTGCTTGGTGTTTTTGATCTATGAAGCAAAAAGAAAACCCAAAGAACTCATAGTTGTTTTATGTGAGACCTAAGATTCCTAGCCAATCCTCCATTTTATTTATAATATCTAGGATTTTTAGCTGTTATGAGTGTGGAATAGAGAAAACACTTCTGATCTATTTTCTTGGGAGGGAGTACAAGATGATCATGTTTTAAAAATTTTTTATTTTGGCATTATATTTGCTGCATTAATTGAAGTGAATAATTTGACAATGTTGCAAACTAATTTCAGAGTAGGGTTTAAAAGTTTGATAGATGATGATTTTATTCCAGAGATAAGGTGGCAGATAGTTGGTCCTTGTTTCATCAGGTCCCCTTCCATGCCAGAGCAGTCTTTACTGATTGTTTACAGCTTTCTTACTGGTTGAGTTCTGAATTAAAGCCCTATTCCAGATAGCCCATTGCTGATATTTTGCACAGGAGACAAAACCTTTTTGTTGTGAGTGCCCTAGAACTTCATTCATTTGGACATAATTAACTATGTGAATTATAATGGGAGGGTCCCAGCTGGAATGGGTTCTAACATCTGTAAAATTGATGCAGTTGCTCATAAAGCCAATTGAAACAGGTCATTCATTGTTAATGGAGGGTCTGTGACTTCTAAGTGTATCTGTGTATCTTACATGTATCTGTGTGCAGACAATATATTTCAGAAAACATTAAGTGTAGATCTTGGAGTCTTTTTGTGTGTGTGTTTGTGGGAGGAGATAACAAATTTACAGTTGCTAAGCAAACCAAAATATTAAAAACAATCTGCAAATCTAAACAGTATTGTACTCATAACTGTGGGCATTTCCACTCTGTCTTTTGAAGGTATCACAGAATAATGCTCATTTTAAAAACATTTTTATAATTTTATAAGATGATTTAGGGAAAATAAACTTGGAAGGAAAGGGTAGCAACAAAAACTTACTGAGTAGTATTATAGTAGTCCACTATATATATATAGCCTCTTGAAGACTATCTTGTAAGACCCAAATTGCTTGGTGAGTATTTCTTCTTTTTTCAAATGTTAGTAAATGTATTATAAATGTTTAAATAGAATTCAAGCAATAAAAATACAAATACAGTATCTTAAAATGTTCATATGGGATCCAAAAAATAACTCAGTAACATTGATAAAGGGTTATCTATTTCTTTCAGTGACCTTAATTTTCATGTTATTATCAGAAATATTTAAAGAAAACAAACTAGATATAGTTGTATATAAACAATGCTGAGATCAATAGTATTTAAAGTAGTTGGGAAGTAAACTAAACATGAAATACACTTCTGCATCCACTTATTTGAAAATACCTGGAGGCCTCTTCTTATCCCAAAGGCATTTCTAATTTGCACAGCAAAGATATTATTTATATTTTCGTTTAATATTCAGATATAGTTATATTTACCAGACAAGAAATGTATCTAAGATGTGGAAACTAGTATCTTGTTTTGTGATGAAGAACCAGTGAAGTGTAAAATAAATAACTTCTGGTTGTGATGGAAAATTGTGAACATTTTGAAGTTTTACAATTGAGGTTATGAGATAATCTCATTTATGATAGCATAAGAGAGGTCACAAATGATTCCATGTGTTCATCTCATACTTTAAGATTTTATAGACATTTACAACTAATTTTTAAAATGAGAGTTCATAAAATAGTTAAGGTGTGTTGATGTTTCACTGACAAAATGACTTTTGGAATCTACTGAACTTTAATAAATGAAAAATTATGAAGCATATATTCATGTGAATACAATTTTTGCTCTTTTGGAATTTGAAATTTTAAATCAATATATAAGTATAAATATTTATTTTAATATATGTATACCCAATACATTTTAGTAGTATCACTTCAGTGGGTTTTAAACATTTTTGTTTTAATACAGTAGCTAAAATATAGGAGCAGTTTTACTTAAAAAGGCAATGGTTATGATAACTGATGATTGCAATGTTTGACATTGTTCATAAGTCCAGTTACTTTTCTAGAGTGAACATTAAAGTAGGGAAGATATACTATGAAAAGGTAAAAGCAGATACTGTTCCTCTTGCGAATGTGGATAGGTGTAAAATAGTAATTGGGTTTTAAAATTGTGAATTGTATTTGGGAAATGTGCAGTGTTCCTAGTATAATCTTGACTATAATTATAATTGCCAGTGCCATTAATGGATTGGTTTTTATAGGGTCCAGTCCAGTGGTTTCAGAGAATTCCTACTACCACAGTTGCTAATGTAAGACTGATTCATTAAAACAACAGTAGTAATACACAACTATCATACTCATAAAATTAACCTCCCCAAAATAAGAAGTTCTAATTCAAAGCCTGGTAGAATTAGAGAAGATTTCTTAAGTAAAAATTTGAAATGGCAGAGGAGCTACACTTCATTATTTTTCAAAAGATTTGAGGTTTGAGTGAAATATGATATAAACAAATCAATTAAAATGAAACCCACAGTATCAGTATATCTTTGTATTTCTTTATTATTTTGGTACTGGGGATCAAACTTGGGACCTTACGCTGGCAAGACAGGTGGCGGCACCATTGAACTAAATCCCCTGTATAACTATCTTCTGTATCCTTTCATTAGGTTTTAGAATTTTTTTAAGCTTTGGCCAAATAACATTAAATTTGCATTGCTCTTCAATTGTAAGTAATTGTGGTACCCAAATAGTTGTGATCCTTAAGGTAAGCCAATATGAATGTTCCATTCTAATAGAGTTTTCACTTGAAAGTCATTTTTGGTAAAAATTTGCATTTGTTAGCTATTTATATTTCAAGGTGAAGTATGTACTCTTTAACTTTCCATATAACTTATGAAATTTTATTACTATAGTTTATTAGGAAATTAAAAAACAATTAGCTTTTGCTACATGTTCACTGTTACGCTGGAAACTGCATGGCAAGGAACAAATCATGACTTTTACCTCTGAAGATATTACTAAAAATAATAAAACCTAACTAGAATATCATATCAGTTTTTCTAAAATATATCATTATTTGATATGGCAAATGATATTTTCTTTTAAATTATCACATGGCTCAGATTAGGCTATGGAATTGGAAATAGAGGCTTAGTGTTTTTTCTTCTTTTACCTTTTACTTTAATATTTCTTCATTTTTGGGGTTTGCTTCAGAGTGAATGATGTATAGAATCTAATCTAAGGATTCAAACCCTGTTCTTCCTCAGAACAGTGAAGAGGCTTCAGAGATCTAGGAGATAGCAGAGCTGTGAAAAACACTGAAAGATCCTTCCTGTGTCTTGTATGTTACACCCTGCTAAAAAGGCTTTGCTCTCAAAGCTCTGCTTTTTGAAACATTTCCCAGTTTTTAGTTCTCATAATAAGTGAAGCTTCTTTATGTACCTGAATTGAGGTCAGTTTCTTTCATCAGGGACCTGCTTTATAATTTTCTAATAGAGATTTCTATATTCTGCAATGTATATATACTCATTGAGTTGATTATAATGAACTTCTTGAGCAGAATCTTCTTTGACTTACTGATAATACATAGCACGTCATCCATTATGTGTAGTATCTGTTCAGTGTTTTTCTAAAGAGTTGCTCTCAACTCATCACTTTAGAAATTAGATAGCTGTTATGTTGTGATATGTTGGATACATACTGTATCTAGGAAATATTGGGAGCATACAGTAGAATTCATCATGTTTTCTCAATTTGAAGTAGAAATGAAATTAGTCCGGATTCTTTTCCCTCTGACAGCCAGAGGCTTCTACTGCTGTCAGGCTTCTTCCTTCTCATCCTTCTGCCTCCTCATGAATGGCCTGGTATGACAAGCCCCAGGGTCTTTTGGACACAGCTTGGACTTACTTCTTCGGCCACCCTCTAGGCACCTCTGCCCACTCTGTCTTTCATTTGCAGCCCTTCCAGATGCAGCTTCAGCACCTTTGGCAAACAGCTGGAAAACCATACTTGATAGGGCCACCATCAGGAAGTGATCAGGATCCTTTTTTTGATACCCTCCAAATCCCTGTGCCCAAAAGTTTGTGATCACATCCCCGCAAAGATACCTCAAAAGCCGCTTCAGCCCTTCATTTCTGGTGAAGTGCAGGAGCTGGCAGTCATTCAGCTGTTTCTCTGAAAGCTTGGCTGAGCTGTTGCCTTGAAAGCTGTGGTCGTTGTTAGACCCAGAGCACCTCCGGAAGGTATTTGCCTTGGTTATAGCAGGCCTGAAACATGGATCTATCCCCTGTGACTCTGCCTTACCCTGACTCTCCCCTTGATAACGACCCTGACCATATTTCCCCTTTGTCGTTACCGTGAAAGTCCTCAAAAATGCCTGTGAAGTATGTAGAACTGCCAAGCACAGCCTACTCCAGCTATATATAGACAGCTTTCTCATACGCCTTTCACTTGAGAAGTGGTTCTTCTGGTGTACTATCCCCTTGTGCTGCACATAGGTCACAGTAAAGCCTCTCTCAAGTGATCCTGAAGAATCTACTGATAATTTTTAGCCAGTGTGGGCAGAGTGTGGTTTATATTAAGAATTGGTAAGACAGCATGCTGTTAGCCCTAGAGAATTCCAGAGACCACAGAAAAGACTAGTAATAAGAGAGGAAGATTGGTGGAGATTGGTTACCACTGGCAATGGAGTTTGGCAGTTACCTGGTGGAGATTTGAGGAGACCTGCAGAATACCTAGAGGGGCAAAGGAAGCTGCTGGGAGAGCTGCAGAAAGCTGCCAGAGGGGTTTGAGCCTCATCTGCTGAGGAGCTGATGGGGTGGCAAGGAGCTGCTGAGAATTGTAATACCAAGGGCTGAGAGCCAACGGCACTCAAAGCTGTAACTATTAACATCAAGTGAGCTGCCTTTGGCCAATTCTTCATATTCATCTGAATTGAGCAAAAGAACTCTCCACTGATTGGTGAAAAATTGAGAATTAAAAAAAAAACAGCTGCAGGTTTAGCAGTCTGTTGTTAAAAAATATTTATTGAAAATCTGCATTGCACTTGATTTTGAAATTAAAATGCTTGCCAGGCCAAATTGCCTAGTAAAGGTTAGAAGTTGCGCATTTTTCTTTCTTAGAGTTGCAGTGGTTGCTTGTTCTTGTGATTTTTGGTTTATAGTTAACTTTTATCTGCAGACCATATGCATAATTTGGCTTTTCTTATGATGTATTTATTTTAAATTTGACATTTTTTTTGAAGGCACATTAGGCAAATATTACCTTATTTAAATTTTTGTTGTTGTTGTTCTTGCGCTTTTGAGGCAGGTGGCAGCACCACTGACCTAAATCCCTGGCCCTTACCTTATTGAATTTCGATACTCATTGTCCTAAATGTTTGAAAACACTCTTTGATTCTACATATATGAATTGTTCTGATAAGTAGTTCTTGTTTATGAATATTTAATATAAACACCATCCTATCTACAATATTTGTATTTCCTACATTCTCTCTCTCTTTTTTTTTTTTGGTACCAGGGATCGAACTTGGGTCCTTGAGCTTGTGAGGCAGATGGCGGCACCACTGAGCTAAATCTCTGGCCCCTACATTCTCTATCTTAACAGACTGCTTTATGCTTACTTTATCTATTATATGTAAACTCTTAATTTGCTGGAACAGTGTTCATAAATTTTTGGATGGAATTCCAGATGGCTGTAGTTATAGAGTTGGATCTGATGTCTGTGTTGTTTGGTTTTTGATATATTACTGGACCTTGATCAGTAGCATGATTGCTGAATCTTCATCTATCTATGTTTTTAGAAGCATTGTGCCATAATGAGGAAAGAACTCAGGGAGTTAAAAAATGTTTCAATTTTGACTTTTTTACTTATTAGCTTTGATTTGAATAATATACATAACTTCCTGTTTACTGATTTGCAAAGAAACATTTATGTTACCTACTTTCTGTGTTTGTTAATAGGCACTAATTTGAAACTGTCAAGCTCTTGTGAATTATTGACAGTTTAAATGACTTTGAATAGTCTTTCTAATTCACTTGATAGAAATCTTAGTGTGTATTTTTAAAGATAAGACAGTGAGTGAGCGAGTCAGGACAGGGTTCAAATATTTTTTAATGTGAAGTATGGGCATTGTTATAGAAATAATAATCATAGACCTGTTATGTAGTGAAAATTTTATGATAGTTGATGTATTTTTTCTCTGAAAGTTGGAAATTTTTGTTTGTATCTTATAAAAATTGGATTGTGTTTTTGTATTGTGCTTTTGTTTTGTATATATAATTATGTGTTGCTTAATAATTTTAAATGAAACTACAATTATATGTTTATATATAAATTAATTGATTTACAAATACAATTTTATGATTGTTTTTTCCTTTGTATTCTTTCTCAGTCCAAGCTTTCCCTTTTCAAACTTTTGTGTCTGAAAAATACAAATAACACTATATTACACAAACTATAATGCTGATTTTAAAGAACTTTAAATTTTTAAAAGGAGTTTTGAAAAAGCACTTCTTTAAAATACCAATGAGCCGGGATTTAGCTCAGTGGTTCTGCCACCTGTCTTGCAAGCACAAGGGTTGGAGTTTGATCCCTGGTACCAAAACAAAACAAATGTCCTGTTAAGATATGTTAGAGAGGAAAAGCTATGGAAAGATCACATGTTTAGATTTCTCATTCATGTTTCCATGTGGAATTTAAAAAATTAACCCAATTCTACTATGAGAGCACATATTATGAAGATATTTTTTCATATTGAAGTCAGTGTAGAGACTGCAGAGATAGTGACTTTTTAATATTTATCACTCTTGTAGCATCTGCAGTCTAGAATAGGCTGCAGTCTTTTTTCTTTTGTGATGCTAGGAATTTTACTTGGGCCATGTAGGCACTAGACAAGTGTCCACTGAGCTATACTCCTAGACTGTTTTTTTTTTTTCCATATCCTTTTAAAATGAGTTGTTCACTTTGTGAGACTAGTGATGCCAGTGAGCTCAATATTGTTTATAGTAAGCAAGTAACTCCACTTATTTTGAATAATTTCTATTCTACTGGTTTCAGGTTTTCAGATATTCTGTACAATGCCATCTAGTGTATTTTTAGTTTCAGAAACTATATTTTTCATGTTTAAAATTTCCATGAACTTCAGTTTTTCTCCATATGATAACTTTAAATGAATTCTTAATTATCTTTTTTTGTATTTATAATAGCTTTCTCAGAGTCCTTGGAGTCCCTAATCCTATTAAATGAATCATCAGTTTTTTTCCCAAATTATGAATCATGTTTTTATGTTAAAAAATGCTTCATAAGTCTTGATTAGATGCTGGACATCTTGAATTTTATTTTATTGATTACTGAAATTTTCTTATATTCCTTTAAAGAATGTTGAGGGGCTTGGGGCAAAGCTTAGTGGTAGAGTATATGCTTAGCAGGTGTGAGGCTCTGGGTTCAATTTCCAGCACCCCAAAAATACCTTTTTTAAAAAAAATTTGTTCTTGCATACAGTTATTTGTGAATTGGTTTGGTCTTTTTGAGTGTAGATATAAGTTTATAGGGTGTGTCTATAGCAGCTTTTCAGTCTAGGTTGGATTTATTCTTACAAGTAAGGCATGACGTATTAGAAGACTCCATTTAATGCCTTGAATATTTTGAAATGAGGTTTTTCCCACTCTGACCTATGGGAATATGAATTGTTTCCAGACATCTGTGACCTCTCAGAAGTAGTCAAATCTGTTGCTTTCCAGGCACTCTTTCTCATGCCTGAAGTACTTTTCACTTGAGCATAAAGTGATCAATACTCAAACGAAAGTGGCCGTCTGGAGACTTCTGGAACTAGCTCTTTCAATTCACCTCTGTCCTGTAGGACTTTGTCACAAAATTCTAGCTTCCTTGGCCTTCTTGAACTCCAGTCTCTTGTTTACTTAACTTAATGAGCAGTCTATGTCTGCTTAATGATACCCTGAACTCTGTTTTATTCTCCCTTCTTTTTTGTTGTAGCTTCGGAACTGCCTCTAGGTAATAAGGTAAATCAGTCATAGAGCTTACCTTATTAGTTACCTTTCTTGAGGGATCCTGGGCCTTTCATTACCTTTTATCTAGTGGCTGAAAATACTTTGTATACTGCAAATACTTTTTAAGTTTCTTAAGGCAACAAAGCAAATCTAGATCCTTTTATTCCATCATAGCTGGAAGTGGAAGTTAATTCAGTTTTATATGCTGTGAAGTGATCCAGAAATTTCGGATAATTTAGTACATAAATTGCATTGTGAACACATACTAACTGAATATTATCTTGTGAGTTTTGATTTTATTAATTCTACAATGAAAAATATCTCAACAGATATCAAAAATTCAAAAAGTTTTTATTGTTATATTCAGGTATATATGTTATATTCTATCATATAGCCCTCTCATAATGAAAGTAATTGATAATAAGCAATGATACTTCTATCTGGTGATTCTTTCTTTTATTTTTTTGGTATCGGGGATCAAACTCTGCTTGTGAGGCAGGTGGCAGAACCACTGAGCTAAATCCCCGGCCCTGGTAGTTCTTAATGGTTAAAAATTTATGCCAAGATATCTCTACTACCCTTAAGAATGTACAGTTTATTTTTTAGTGCCTGAGTTGTTATGTTCTTAAATCCTTCAATTTAGATTTGAAGAGGAAGGTATAAGCCTGGTAAAATACTGAGGTTGGTATAGAAGTGGTGAGATTAAGTTTGTATAAGAATGAGTAGAGTTGTAATTATAGCAATTAGGACTTTTAAGTAACACTGTTATTTTAAATGTTACAACTAGTAACTTCACACATCATTATAATTCTTAATCATTTAAATAAAATATATTTTCTTTAAATATTAACTCAAGGGTTCCTACATGTTCTCAGTTCATGCCCTTAGTAATTTTTTCATGGTGCTTCAAGGCAAAGGACAAGTACTTTGATTAAATATATAAATTCCTAAAAATTTAATGGCCATTAGCTGTGCGTGGTGGCACATGCCTATAATCCCAGCACTCAGGAGGCTGAGGCAGGAGGATCGCTGTGAGTTTCAGACCAGCCTGGGCTACATAGTGAGTTCCAGGTCAGTCTCAAGTACTTAGTGAGACACCATCTCAAAAACAACAAAAAAAACAAAAAAACAAAAACAAACCCAAAATAACCCCCCCAAAACCCCAAAAAACCTTAATGGCCATTAAAATATGTGAACAAATTAAAAGCAAAGCATTTTTATTTTACTCTTAAATCATCATTACTATTTACTAATAGCATGATGAGTCTGTTGGGTACTGGACAACTTCTCAAACATTACAGTCAGGCTGGCCATGGCCACCTTCTATCACATTGCATTTTGCTCTCTGCTTGCTGTTTTGTTGTTGTTGTTGTTGTTTTTTGTTTGTTTGTTTGTTTTGTACTGGGGATCGAATCTGCTTGCTTGTTTTTATTTTTACTTTTTGTTACAATTACTATTAAAAACAGCTTCAGCCGGGGATTTAGCTCAGTGTTTCTGCCACCTGCCTTGCAAGTGTAAGGACCCGAGTTTGATCCCCAGTACAAAAACAAAAAAACTCAGCTTCATAAAAATATGATGCCACGAAAGGAATATAATACTACAGTCTTATCTTGAAACTTTATATTTCCTCTAGCTAGTAATTTGTGCAGTATTCAGCAGATGTCAGCTATTTCTGTTTCCCTCTAACATTTAAAGTACTCTATAGTGCCCCTGTGTGTTTGCTGTAGCACCTTTGGGAACTTTGTCACGCTTCCGGGTACTGTGGGAATAGCTGATTCTCTTCTGTGTTCTTCACTTTCTATCTGGAGTTCTGGCATAACTGATGTTCTCATTTCTCTGTTTTAAAATAGAGAATCCTGGGCTGGGGAATTAGCTCGGTGGCACCACTCCTGCCTTGCAAGTGCAAGGTCCTGAGTTCTATCCCTGGTAAATAGAGAATCCTTCTTGATCAGCAAAGTTTCTTTAGAAATTGAATTAGTAATTATGAAAAGAAGAATGACATACTATAATTTTTTTGATGGAAAAGTACTCGTAGCACAGGTTTCATGGAAACACTTTTGAATAAAGTTTTTTATATAAACGTTTCAACAATCTAGACTACAAAGAGAAATAAAGAGTAAAATATTGAAACATACTAAATGGCATAAACACAAGGAAGATATTAGTGTTCAAGGTAGTATGAATAATAAGCAGAAAATAAAAGATGAAATTTATTATAAGGACATGTAAGGGAAAAGCCATCTGTGATGTTTTTGAGTTTTATGATGTCAACTACTGTGTTATACTAGACTAAAGATACTGGATTGATTCTTAAAGATACCTGCCCACCGAAGTGTCCTAAACTCTGCTATAACACAAAATCATTTTTTAGAATGCTGCATTTGAAAGGAAGTTTATTCTGAACCTCGTGGGAAGATGTCATGCTTGTATTACAAGGACACATTTGCAAGTCCATGCGTTCATAATTTAATAGTGGAACCATCGCAATAGCTTATCCTCATCGAATGCTTATTATGGATAACATATACTTTTTAGTGCTTTCTATTTATTAAATGAATTCTCAGAGTAGTACTATGAGGCTGGTTCTATTCATATTCCCAATTTACAGACAAAGGACCTGAGTCACAGGAAAGTTAAGTAATTTGCCCAAGCTTGCCTCGCTAATGAATGGTAGAGTCGGAATTTGAAAGCTGGCAGTATAGCTCTGGAGCCCTTGTTTTTACCTGCAGTCTAAGGAGAGAATGAGCTTTTAACCTGAGTGTCAGCTAGTCAAGAAAAATGTCTTGAAACTTTAAAATTTAGCGACAATGTCTTGAGATTGTAAAAGAAGAAGAAATTTGTACTTTCTGTTTTACTCTGTTTAAGCCATGGTGAATTCATATTGCTGGAAATGAAAGGTATTTGATTGAGCAGGCCAGTGGTGTGACCTTCCATTGTATTATCCTCCCCTCTTTTCAGTGAAGACTGTGGTTTCTTCCTTTTCAGTGTTTTCCCATCTCAGCACAAAATGCCAAATAATTTAGATTTATTTATATTATAAATAAGAATGTATATTTCTTTATTATATATTTTTATTTTAAGTCTTTTTTTTTTTTGTACTGGGGATCAAACTCAGTACCTCACACTTGTCAGGCAGGTGCTGTGCTGCTGAACTAAATCCCCGGTCCACTTCTATATGGTTTTAATTTCTAGGTACCTATAGATTATAGGGTAGTTAACTATGGGTGCTGAATAAATTAAAGTCAATTCAGAATTATTTACTAAATGTTTAATATGTGCTCAGCATTGTACAAATTGAATGTGAGGATAGAGGATCAGGGAAAGGGAAACAACTCCTGAAGGCAGTTCTGATAAAAATGTAATCATTGGCTTAGAGAGATGTTCCCTGATCTTGCTTACTTAATAAAGAAGCTCTGTTCTCTATTTCCTGTCTAAACAATCTACTTTGTTTATAGTATTTGTTAATTAAAAGAGTACTTTTTCTTTGATTAAAATTTGGTTTACTATGAATCAGTTTCTTTCACTTTACATAAAATCAACTTATAGAAGTCTTTATAAGATTTAATTTTATTGTAAGGAATTTTGAAACTGATTATAGGTAATGATAGAAGTATAGGTTTAGAAGTAATGTACAGCAGAAATTAAATTCTTAACTATTTATTTGACTTCTTTAAAGTCTCTAAGAACTGTTTCCACATCTTTTAAAATATTTTTAAAATGTTCTTTAAATGATTACAGAATATATATACATTAAGCATTTTAGCTCAAGCTGGGCCACTAATAGGTATTCAAAAATGGCAGTAATATTTAAAAAGTTTTCAAGTGGTCAAAACGTTACTTAGAGGATGTGTAGGGAATAACATTTAATTTTAACCACTTAGGATTTAAGAAAAAACTTATAGGAATATTTCTTTCTCTGAGTTTTGTATTTAAGAGATTCTTGAGCTATATAATTCACCATCACCTCTATAAAGTTGTTATTTACCATGGTAAAGGATAAGATTGAGGTATTTACATTTCAAAACAGTTTCATCAGCAATACTGACAAGAACCAATACACATCATGCGAAAGTACAAGATCCCAATGATGAATGTAACTATATTGTTCGCTTTACATGTACCAATAAACTTAATGGAGGGAAAAGAATCTAAGCTAGAAAGGTGATTATTTTACCATCTTTATGGATGAAAAAATTCAAGATCTAATTTAACAGTTTTAAAGACTGTTAGAAAATTTGTGTGTTATTCATGGTAATTTGCTTAATATCTTACTGTAACATCTGAAATGAAGTTACTTTAAATGATTAGTGATCAAGAGCTAGACTTTGGAGCTAGGCCACTTGGTTTGGAATTTTAGCTAGCTATTTGTGTTACATCCATTTTTCTTTGTCATAGTGTTTTCTATAAACTAAAAATAAGAATAGAGTTGTTTTGAGTTAATATATTTACAGAAATTATAACGCCTAACAAATAGTAAAT
>NW_022900943.1:3273945-3287762 GCF_012274545.1 Fukomys damarensis | reverse complement strand
ATTATTATAATTATATTATTTCATGTTGTAGTTTAAATTCCTTTTTAATTTGTTTCCATAGTCTTGAAAAAAGTCAAATTTTCTATACGTGGGTTTCTAGGAATAACTCAGCTTTTTGATGTTATTTTCCTTTAATATTACATTTCATTTGATGTTTACTAACTCTTATAATGTATATTGTACTTGAATTTGAAAATTCAAAAATTCCAAATTGACATTATATTTACCAGTGATAATACTTCTCTTTTTTCAGTTCTTTTTATTTTTCAAATTGCTTTTTTTTTAAATTTGCTTTTACTATTTAAAAAAAATTTTTTTTTTATTATTATCAGGGATCCAACTCAGGATCCTGCGCTTGTGAAGGTAGGTGGTGGAACCACTGAGCTAAATCCCTGGCTCTTTTTATTTCTAAATACTGGGTCTTTTTATAAATCTCAAAGAGATAATTTCTTTTTTTCTTTTCTTTTTTTTTGGTACCAGGGATCAAACTCAGGTCCTTCCACTGAGCTAAATCCCTGGCCCTTTCTTTTTAATATTATTTACTATTCTGTAGGCTTCTGAATACATTTTCCTTATAGTCACTCTCCTATTTTTAATCTCTTCTCTCCTTTCTACTTTTTCAGCCTGTAAATGAAAATTTAGTTTAATGGGAATTATAAAAAGAATTAATAGGCAAGATGATTTTTGGTTTTTATTGATATGTTTATTTTCATTTTGCAGTAAATATCTTTAAATTACTTGTATTGGAAAATTGAACCTCACAGAATTTAAGCAATTATTTTATATTTATTTTTGGAGCTAAAAGTTCAGACGCTTGATAAGCAGACTGTTGCTATAAGGTTATATACTATATATTCTCATCACTGGGAAAACCTTTCTCCTGTTTCAGTTTGCTTCTAAACGAATGGGCTGCTAAACACAGCTGCTGTATGGTTCTACACTGTCCTTTGTGTATTGAGCCAACATAGTCTGCAAAGGGGTTGCATTTCAGAGCATGGTACTGGCATATCTGGTAGGAGACCTCAGAAGTGGAGATGCCAGAATTCTGCCATCTGGCACCAGTGCTGCTAGACTGCTCCACATAGGGCGTAAATATATTTTTGCTAAGCTCTTTTCCTGTTGCCATAGCTATGCATTCCTCAGTAAAAGATATGGATAGATGGTCATGGAAACTAACAGAAAGATGCTCTTTTGGAATGATTCTAATATTTCTTGTGAGAAACATACAGTAAAATGTGAAGAAACATTCTTGAACTTTTACAGTAGTCACAAGAAGCTTGAAAAATAGTCTTTTAGGGCTGGGGATTTAGCTCAATGGTTCCGCCGCCTGCCTTGCAAGAGCAAGGACCCAAGTTTGATCCCTGGTACCCCAAAAATAGAAAAAATCTTTAACTTTTATGAAGCCCTTTAAAGAACTGTGAGACTATAATGAAGCACATTTACTTTAAAATTTTATCATTTTTACATGGCAAAAGATAATACAGACACCTGACTTGTTTTTAAGATAAAATAATCAAGACTGCCTTCATTTAATGAAAGTTTATTCTGCTTTCATTTAAAATTCCCAAAACATTGAACATAAGTCAACATTCCATGGAGAAGGAAGTATTATGCAGCTTGTGTGCATATCTGCATATCAGAGCACAAAATATTGACATGATAATTGCAGTCAAGCCTGAGTGAACAGTGGCCTGTGGGAATTCAGCTGGTGTTGTACCAACTGGATGGCTGCTCAGGACACAGTATGAAATGCAAGGTGCAAGTTAGCACTTTATTCAGCACAGGCAGGCATCATTTAAAAATCCTTGGGGGCAACCCTGGTGATGTGCAGATGTTAAAACAGTCTGTTCTGAAGTGCTGATATTTTTGAACACTGTAAGAGATTTCTCAAATTCTACATGAAACATATTTGCACAATTGTAGAGGCATATAATGTGTCATCTTTTCCAACTCTTTTATGAATATTCTTTATAATATCTGCAGAAAAATTGGATATTCAGTTCGAAGAACAAAAACGTAGAAGAGTACAGGAATAGTCATTTAATTTTTTAATATGAAACGAAATGTTGTGTTTTGAGCTTCAACTTTACATATTTAAAAATGAGCTGATTAAATATCTGTAATGATATTATTTACTAACGTACTAGGTCTATACAGTTCCATTCTATTATATTATTACTTTGTTTAAAGCATGTATCAGTATGCTATAATTTACTGGTTTAGATTCAGATGTTATAGTCTAATTTAATTCTTCTGTCTTCTATTCTGGACTTACCTGATGAACAAGATTAAAAAAGAAGTTATTTTTTTTAAATGTGTGAAGCTGATTTCTCTAGCACACAGTTTTGGCTTTCACATACAGGTTTTTTTTTTTGTTCTGGGGATTGAACTCAGGACCATGTACTTGCGAGGTAGGCAGCAGACACTGAGCTAAATCCCAGACCCTCACATATGGTTTTAATTATGTATTTTATATTAAATAGAAAACATAATAGTTCTCATTTTTAATTATAATAAATACTGAGTTCTGTATAAAGGTAAAATAAATATATTAAGTATATGTGTACCCTTAAAATATTTTATATGAAAGTTTTTTTAATGTATTAGGATCCATTACCAGAATATTAGTATTTTTTATAAGTCTTTTTACTGTGGAGTAAAATATGCTTTTAGTGTGGAGTAATGTGTTTGTATAACATCTTTTTCAATTTTTATTATTTATAGATACCATAATAGTAATTTATTATGCATATTCAAAATCGAGTAGTTCTAAAATACTTCATGAATAAAAGAAAAAAGAATTTTATTCTCATTTCCCTAAACTTCCATTTTTTGAGTCTTAATGATTTAGAATCTAGATGTTTACTAGAAAGTAGCAATGTTTAATAAAGTGAAAGTCAATAAATATGTAAAATCTACTTTTTAATAGATATTGCAATCAAACAGTTCAAGTAGCTTTAGTTTGTGCATTATTATCTGTAAATTAAGAATAATCAACTGCAGTAAGTTTGCTTTTTTATTTTCTTTGTGTCTAATTCATACTAATATCACTATCTCAATTATAGTTAAATGTTTCTTTTAGACTGTAATATTTCATTTTGACATCTCATTAAAAATGGGCTCAAACCCAGAAAATATGATCCTGTCATATTGTATAATATATGGCATGGTCTGTAACACAATAAAATTTTGTTTCTTAATGATAATAATTTCTGTTATTTGGAGTTTAGAAAAATGGTAAAAAGTTAGCGTGTTAATTCATGTGGCTAAGTACAACAGTGCTAAATGTTTAAATGGGTAGTACTCTAGGGAAAAGTGAGTGGAGCATTAAACTTGTACACATTTGACAACCTTTCTTCACTTCATTTTTCATCCTAAAGAAGTCTGCAAATATTCTTAGCTTACATCATTATTGCACATCAGTGGTTCTAATTAGCTAAACAGGAGTTTGTCTCAGTCATTGATCATCATCAACTTCCTGACAGTGCCTTTTTTTTCTAGGAACCTTTTTAAATGTCTCATAAATACAGAGAGTAAGTACTAATTGAATTATCCAGATAGGTTGGTGATATTTCAAACTTGAAATCACCTTTATTCATCTTATTTTTCTAAATAAAAAATAAGTATATTCATGCAATATTCCGTTGGGAGCATTTGCTTGTTATGAGAAAATCCCGTACCACTAGGAGGAGTTACTAGACAAATTTTTGTCGAGTTTGAGTTATAGTTTTTTCAGTTTCAAAATTATAAAGTAGGTAGTTTTAGAAGTTTTTGGTTATAAAACATTGCTGATAAATTTTTAAGTTTATATTTTATATTGTTTATATTTGATCTATGACATTTATTGACAGGTGTGTCATTTCAGTGACTCTGACTTTAGTATGCATCAGAATCTCTAAAGAATGTTGTCTACCCATTGCTTCTATAACAAAATACTGCAGATAGTTTGCTGAAGTGGTAGTTATTTCTCACTTCTGGAAGTTGGGGTGCCTAAAATTGAGTTGCCAGCTGTTTCGGCTTCTAGTGAGAGCTTTCTTGCCTTTTTTGCTGTATCCTCATGTGGTAGAGAGAGAGATCATCTCTCTTATAATGGTGCTAAAATCATGTGGGCCCTGCCTCATGACTTAATTATATCCCAAAGGCCCAGCCTCCGAATACCATCATTGGGGGTTAAGGCTTCATATGAGTTTTGGGAAACACAGGCATTCACTTGTAGCAATTTGTTAAACATAGGTTGCTGGGCCCCTACCCTCAGAGTTTGAGATTTGTTGTATCTGGGGTAGGCTGGTGAACTTGCATTTATCATTTAGATGATCCTATTTCTAACTGATCTTCATACTGTTACTCTGTCAACCTAAACTTGAGAACTAGTAGTTAAGACTGTGAGTATGACTATGTATGTACTTGTATCATAGAGAAAACATCTTTTTTTTTTCAGCTTTAATTTAGTTTATTGGTACAATTTTGGGATACAGTACAGTTACATTCATTGTTGGGTTCTTGTACCTCTACATGACAAGTCTTGGTTCTCATTTTTTCCCCTTGTCCCCTGCTCTCCCTTCACCCCCTCCTCCCCTTCCCCTCTACAAACACTTTATTTCCATCTTTTCATTATCTCACATTTTTTTCTTTTCTCTTATTACCCTTCCCCTTCCCATCCCACCTTCCCTACACCTTTAGCTCTTTTCTTCCCATTTCTCAATGTCAGTAATCTTATTAGGATCTTCTGTATTATTGCAGATTATTCACACCAGAGAAACTATTTGGTATTTACACATGTATGCCTTATTTATTTCAATTAGGAGTATATCTTCAATATGTATCCATTTTCCTGTGAATGAATCTATTTTCCCATTCTTTATGGCTGAGTAATATTCTATTTTATAGAAAAACTACAACTTGTTTATCCAGTTTCCAACTGATGGGCAAATAGGCTGTTTCCAAGTTTTAGCTGTTACAAACTGTGCCGCTATAAACATGGGTGCACATACTTCTCTGTGATATGGTTCTTTTAGTTCTTTTGGAAAGATACCCAGCAGAGGGATGGTGGGTCAAATGGAACCTCCAGTCCAAGCTCTTTGAGGTATCTCCATATTGATTTCCATAGTGGTTGCACCAGTCTGCACTCCCACCAACAATGGAGAAGGGTTCCTTTCTCCCCACAACTGTGCCAACATTTGTTATTGTGTGATTTCTTGATAGCAGCCATTCTTTGTGGGGTGAGGTGGAATCTCAGTGTTGTTTTCATCTGCATCTCTCGAATGACCAGTGATGTGGAGCATTTTTTCATATATTTACTTGCTGCTTTTACTTCGTCTGAGAAATGTCTGTTCATTTCAGATGCCCATTTTTGAATCAGGTCTTCATATTTGGGGGTCTGATTGTTTTAAGTTCTTTATATATTCTTGATAATAGTCCTTTATCTGAGGAACAGCTGGTAAAAATTTTTTCCCACATTGTGGACTGTCTCTTAGTTCTGCTGATGGTTTCTTCTGCAGTACAGAAGCTTTTTAATAAGATGAGATCCCAGTTGTTGATTCTATCTGCTAGTTCCCGTGCTACTGAGGATTTCTTCATAAAGTCTTTTCCTATGCCAATGTCTTCTAGAGTTCTGCCTAACTTACCTTCCAGCAAGTTTAATGTTTCTGTTTTAATATTTAGATCTTTAATCCACTTGGATTTTAATTTAGTGCATGGTGAAAGATAAGGGTCTAGTTTTAATGTGTGGCAGGTTGAAATCCAGTTTTTCCAACACCATTTATTAAAGAGGCTATCTTTCCTCCACTGAGGATGGTCAGCTCCTTTGTCAAAGAGAGAAAACATCTTAAAGTCAAACTCATTTGCAAGTAAAAATAATGCTTTTGCTTAGGTTTTGTGGGAGATAGTCTTATTTTATCCTAATCTCATTTAAAAGGACTACCAGAATGTATTTCAGTGCTTGAGGGGTTCATAGACTTATTTGAGAAGAGAGAGAGAAATAGAAAGACTGCAACTTAGTTGAGTGCGGGGTACACACCAGTAGTCACAGCTTCTGGAGGAGGTGAGGCAGAACAAGCACAAGATGGAGGCCAGTCTGGGCAATTTAGTGAGACCCTGTCTCAAAAAAAAAGCCCTAGGAATTTATAGCCCAGAAAATTAAACTACAGATAATTCCTAAAAGTTAATTATAGATTCCTACTGTATCCAGAAAGGAACTTACAAAACGAATTTCTAGGTGAAATTAATCTATGGCTTTATCAATCTGAGCATTTGTCTCTAGATAGATCTTATCATACTGTGCCCTTTTGACTTTGGTTACTTTCCTCCTGATGTATATGCTTTAAGTAGATTGAGAACTCCCGTGTAATACCAATGATTTGTGAATGGTAAGGTAAAAATTCAAGTGAGAATTTGAGGATATTAGTGACAAATGATATGTTTATAAAAATTAATAAAAACACTAAAATGTAAATGGCAGCTACATTGACAGGCAGTGACTGCTGTAAAAGGGAGCATTAATTTTCTGAGATTATGTTAAATTTCACTGTTTAGAAGAGAAACATTAACTGAAGGTAGTTGACAGTGGATTACGGTTATGCATGAAATGTGTTATTAATATATGCTACATAGGAAACAAGAAAATAATAAAGTGGAATAAAGTAGAAAAATTAAAAATAAGTAATAATACATGTGTTTGCACAATTTCCAACATTGTTTTTGCCAAGTCCTCTTACTATGTATCTATGATATATCCAGAGAGCTGAATGTGGCTAGAGAAAAACCCAAAATCATCATGATGCTAGTCTTTTGTAAGTTTATGACTACTAACTTGCATTGGTGCCTAGTACTGCTTACTAGGCCTTCCTGTTTTTTTCCTGGCCCACTTATTATCCCATTACCCTAGAATATTTTCATCTTCAGCTTCCAAATCTTCTTTTTCTAGTCTCACTTTCATAATATTGTAGACAGCTATGTTAATTACATATCTTGTATTTAGATAGGGCCAGCCCTGAGTCAATACAAAAGACAGTTGAGACACATTCACTAAAGGTCAGCATTATAAAAAAGGAAAAAGTACTACGTTTACATCCTTTCTCTAGAGATGAATAACAGCGATTGATATTCTAAGTAGGCATCAGTCATCTTAAGTGGGGACTAAAATCTCCCTAACCCATTCCTTCTAGGGAAATCTTTGTTCCTTCCACCTATGACTCCCTTTCCCATTTGATCCCCCTGTAATTAATATTACCTAAGTGATTATACTTGTTTTAATCTTATTGGCTGATCACAGTTTTGTCCCACCTCATGATTTTCCGTTGGATTAGTATCATTACCTAAGCAACAATTCTTGTAATCTTTTTAGTTGACTATAATAGTTTTGTCCCACCTTGAACCTGCCTCACCTCCTGGCTTTGCTCAATAAAACACCTTTGAAAAGTGTGGTGAGTGGGCAACCCACTTTCCATTCCCTCTTCAGTCTCTCAGACTGAAGCTATTGTTCTCTCAATAAATTCTTCCTACTCTTAACCTCTGTTGTTTCTAGAACTCATTCTCGATTTCAAAGAATACAAACTCAGAGTTTTAGATACCCAGCAGGTTGAGAGTTATAGTAATTCCCTTATTTGGATTACTTGGTGTGCTATATCAATACAGTGGATACCCTTGCTTACTATACCTTTGAGAAAAAGAAGCTCTTAGAGTAGAACTTTTATTCCTTTCCATAACCACATATACCCACATATGTGAATCTACTCATGTTTTCTCTTTTTATTTCTTTTGAAAAATTGTTTATACTCCCATCTAAGTCTAAACAAAGAGCATGCATAAGCTCAGGAGTTACAGGATGCTGCTCTGCAGTTCTCCCTTCTCCCTCATCCCCTTATCTTTCACTGTCCTGGGTTATCCCATTCAGCACACACATGTGTTTACCTCCCATCTTAAAAAAAAAACACAGCAACTTCTCTGGAGCTCATTTTCCCTTGGACAGCTGTTCTACTTTGCTTCTTTTTTGAATAGTAAAATTCCTCTTCAGAGGAGTTTTTACTATTTCTTTTTTTTTTATCACAAACTCACTCCAATTAACCTATCATACCCACCATACTCCTAAAACAGCTGTTGTCAAGATAATTAGTGACTAATATTGCTAGATCTAACCATCAGTTTTCAGTCTTTATTGTCTATAATGTGTTTGCCACGTATTACATAGTTGGTAGTTCATTTCTTCTAGAAAGACCTCACTTTTACCCCTTGATTCTCCTTTTATCCTAAAGACTTGTCTTCTTAATAGCATCTTCTGCTTTTCCCTCTTCCACCTGTAATGGCTAGATTGCTCTGAGACTCAATCCTCAGATTTAATTTATTCAGTATTACTCCTTAGGTGATCTCATCCATTCTCCTGGTCTACACTCCTAACATCATGTCTATAGTGTCCACTTCTTTAGTGACTTCAGACTTGTTTTTTGCCCATCTGTTGACTTCTCTTGGATCTCAGTGTGTCTAAATTCAAAATTGTAATGCTTGCTTTTCGCCCTCTGAGTATTTCAGATATTATCTACTCCATATTTCCATTTGTTCAGACAAGGCTTAGAGACAGTTTTCACATTACTTGTTTTTCTACATCTCATACTAATATATCAAGAAATCCTGTTAAGTCTACTTAAAAAATATCCAGGATATGATCACATTTCAACATTATTATACCTGCTTATCTTGTCCTTTCCACTTGTACTTTTTGTCTGAAGTATGTACTTGCTTGGTAACTGGTCTTTTGTTTTTACTTTCAATACTTAATGTCTGTCTTTAATCCGTCAGCCAGTGTGATACTTTAAAATATTAATTGGTAATGCATTATTTCGTGGCTTAAAACTATCCTTTACTTTCTCATTTCACTGAGAGTCAGCTCTGAATTTTAAGGGTCTAAAAGGATAAATATTATTTTATCCCCAATGACCTCTTTGTCCTCGTCTACTATTCCCTTGTCTCTCTTACTGTAAACATTCTTATTTTTCTGCTATTCTTTGAATATACCAATTTCAGTAGTTCCTCTGGCCTTACTTGCCTGGTTTTGCTTAACATGGTTTCTTTTACCTGCAGTGAGGTGTGTTCTGGAAATAATTAAATGGAAAATTACAGGATTAAGCTGAGAGACAGCATTTACATAACTTTTATTATGGCATATTGTTATAATTGCTTTATTATTGTCAATCTGTGCCAAATTTGTAAATTGAACTTATGTTAGATATATACATATCCTAACATATATAGGGTTAGGTTCTGTCTGGCTTTAGGAAGCCACAAGGGGTGGCTCTTTGAATATATACCTT
This sequence comes from Fukomys damarensis, assembly GCF_012274545.1. Taxonomy (NCBI): domain Eukaryota; kingdom Metazoa; phylum Chordata; class Mammalia; order Rodentia; family Bathyergidae; genus Fukomys; species Fukomys damarensis. Next base: position 3,278,460 of record NW_022900943.1, on the reverse strand, counting down.
GTGGTAAGGGCTGACTACTATATGCTCTTGCCTCAGCATCTTTGTACTTTCTATTATTTTCCTGGTTTGGAAGACTTTCCTGAGGTCTACGTGACTCTAATTTCCTTTCTTTAGCTCTCTGCTCAAATGTTCCCTATCAGCAGAGCCAGTTTTTAACCATCAGGTATAAATGGGAAGTTGGTAGTAAGAGGAAGGTTGTTGCTATCCCTTTCTTAGTTACCCAAATTTATTTTCATTATACTTACAATTGTTTGACATACAGTTATTTGATATACTTACTTATATATCTTTTATTTTCGTATCTCTTTACTAGAATGTCAGTCCCGTTGGCCATTTGTTTATTTGTTCAGTGCCTCATCTCTAGTCCCTAGGGCCATGCTTCCTTAGTAAGGGCTCAGGAACAGTACACATTAAATAAGCCATGGATTAATGTATCAGCTGTGCTTTCCTTTTAATTTTGGCAAGTACTATTTCAAGCTGAGGACTATTTAATACTAAACCTTTCTCAGCAGTTAATCCCCAAATATTGCTTATCCTTCATTTTGTTGTTGTTATTTCTGGAATGTTTAGGGTATCTTGGTATTTCTGAGTGAAACCTACATGTCTACTGTGATGTCATATTTTAAAAATCATTATTTTTCTCTGCAGTGTTCTGTATGAATATTTCATTAGTGTCTTTCATTAATTTCTCTTTGTACCTGAGTGTAGGTTTTTTGCTTCAGTGATTATAAATAAAGTTTAAGACTTAATTTTTTTACATCCATCTGTTCCTGCTTTATTTGTTCTTTTAGTGTTAGTCATTTTTTTTTATTCACTTATTTTAAATGTTTCATTTTCAGTGTGTTCCATTTCTTCCATTTTGTTCTGAGACTTGTAGCCTCTGGTTATTGAGGTCATGTGCTGGTGTGTGTGGGTTCGTGTTTGGATTGTTTTCATTGTGGTCACGTTATGAGGGTAAGAGTACTCTTGTTGCTGTTGTTCTCTTCCTCGTTCCCTATGAATCCTCTCTGTCAGATGTGGGTTTCTTTCCTCTAAATTATGATTGCCACTGGGCTATCAACCTTACCCCATCCTTTTCCCTGAAGTAAATTTTATAGTGGTTACGTGGGGCACTGTGCCACCAGTGACATAGGGGTTTTGCAGTATGTTTAGTGCCTCAGCTATAGGATGTTATAGTCCAGTTTCTGATTAGGGTGCAATATCTATAAACTTTTGCCTTTGCAACAACTTTCTTAGAATCCTTAGGTTCTAGCAAGGGCGGGCAGAGGTTTTTTCTGGTCTCCTTTCATGAGTTAGCCTTACCTTGGTCTTAGTTTCACACAGTGATCTTGGTGTTCTGTGTACCAGCAAGGCACTTTTATTCCCAGGGTCTCTGAAGCCAAGCACCTTTCTACCTTTTCACTTTAACCTATGACTGGACCTAAGAGTAGCAAATAGCATCTTAATTCTTTGTATTTCTGCTTCATTTGTGACTCTCAGAAACAAAGCTATGTTTCTTTTATGTTTTTCTATTAATACTATATATTTAGAGAAGAGAGAAGCTCAAATGTGAACTTATGCTAATATATTAGAATTAGAATTTAAATATTTTTACAAACTATTAAGCCACCTGACCTTATGTCTTTTAACCAGTTGTATGCTTTTATGATTGGTTTTTCTTCTGATATTCCTTTTTTTGTTTTCTAAGATATTTGCTACATTTTTCTTTAAGGGAAGATTCTTTTCTTCCTTATCTACAAATTCTGTGACACATGGCTGATTTAGCTATCCATTCTTATTTCTTTTACCTGTTTTTAAAGTGTTTTACAACTATAAATCTGTTTCTAGTAAATTTCTCCCCGTTTGTGACATAAATTAACCAGTCGTATCATTCTGAAGGTAATCTCTTCAGACCTCTGTTCCTTTCCGTATTTAAAGGTGTATTTGTTTATTTTTAGAAGGTAATCCTTTTTATGTGTTGTGACTTTATATTTACCAGAGACTTGTTTGGCTAGTAGTATTCTCAGGGACTAGAAAAGTGTAGGGAGGTGTAAGAAATCTAAAAATTCTATTCATAGAGTACTGTTTACTAGTATACCTCAGATTCTCTCATTTTTGAAACTGTTACTTTAAAAATGGTAATATATGGTCTCTAATTAATTTTATTTGTAAAGAGTTTATATGAATAAGAATATATTTGTTAATTACGTTAAAAGTGATGCCATTGTAGGACATTACAATCAAGGCTAAGTTATGTTTTATATTTTTTTGCCATATATTGAAATCTGTGTACTAAACTGTTTTGTTAGTATGAGGTTGTCCTGGTTATCATTATAAGTTGCTCTCTGGTTTCTGATTGATTTTGAAAGGGCTGTCAACTCATAATGATTTCATTTTTGTATTTTAAAGTTATATTCATTATTGGGATGTAAACATTCAGAGGATTAGGTAGCAATTATGACTGATGAACTGTGTATATATATATGTGTGTGTGTGTGTATGCTTATTTCTAGAGAAAAACAGAAATCTGAAGCTAAGGATAGAAAAGTTCTGGAAATTTTGCAGGTCAAGGATGCAAATATACAAGAATTGCAACAGGTTGGTGTTATAATAAAGTTTTAAAATAATTTTCACAATACTGTTCTTTAAAAGTATTAGAGTTGTGTTAAAGCATTACTATTTTGAAATCACTAGAGTCCGTCTACTCTTCATTATTATACTTTGCTTACGGTTTATTCTCTGAATTAGTAGGCTTTGATATTTACTCATTAAAATTCTTGAGGTACATGGGCTGGGGATTTAGCTCAGTGGTTTGGTGGCCTGCCTTGCAAGCACAAGGACCTGAGTTCAATCCCTGGTACAAAAAAAAAAAAAAAAAATTCTTGAGGTATAATATTATAGTTTTATAACAATATATTATTCATTGTTTTATTAGCAATTATTTGTTTTTTAAATTTGTAAATTTTTACAAGGCTTCACTTGTAGAAAAGATAAAAAGTAACTGAAATGATTTAATTATATCTTTTTAAAAATTGCATTTTTGAATTATATAATCCTTTTATGTGCAGTCATATAATCATTATTTATTATAGTACCAGTGTATGTGGTCTGTGCTTCCAGGAACCATTTTAAAGATATAAATGTCTTAAAAAATGGTGAAAGAAAGTTTTTTGTGTTTAATGGGAGTAGCTTTTTGGCAGCTGCACTTTCTGACTTTTGTATTTCTTTTATCAATGAAAGGATCATGCACACTTTGATCTAAGGTTTGTTATTACTGTAAAGTTTTATTCAGGACTAAAAGTGGAGGTTAACTTAGATAAGGGTTCAGTTCTACTTCTGTTCCCTATGCCCATAGAAATTCTTTTTAAGGGCCGGGGATTTGGCTCAGTGGTTCCACCACCTGCCTCACAAGCATAAGGGCCCGATTTCAATCCCTGGTACCACACATACACACACAACATGAAAGAAATAAATTCTTTCTAAAATGGAATATAGATTTTAATATGACATCAATTTGGAATTTATACTTCTCAAAAGTTGTTTTCTTATGTAAAATTTATTATTAATTATTGATAGTAATTAATTTCTATGAAAGACTTGTAAAATAAATAAATGAATCTGATTCTGGTAAAAAAAATTTTTAAAAAGGGGATAGAGGGGAAGGGGAAAAAAGAATTGAGATATGTTATATACATGACCAGTTCCTCATAATGTGTATAATCATTATGTACTACAAACATGCACTAGTAACAATTTAAAAAATGATAATATATAACACTTTCTAGCTTTTGGCACTCTAGTATCTGTTGATGTTCAAAATGCTTTAGTTAATATTCAGTTTAACGTAGAAACTATAGCATTCCATTAAAAATAATTGACTTTCATAAATGCAAACATTTTCCCATTTTGTTTGCTAAGAAACACTTAGTTTAAGTCTGGGTCACACAGGTTTGGGTTAGCAAGTTCTGAGTTCTGCAGGGAATGGTACAGTGGAGACCTAGGAAAGAATTGCATCACAAATTGATTTTGCATCACAAATCTTTAAGCATCATGGAGGTAGAATTGCTTCCACTCCCAGAACTACGGTCTTTTTCTTAAGGCCTTCAACTGATTGGGTTACATTAATCCACATTTATTTTGTATTTAAAGGATTTTATTAGCACATATTTTGAAATATTTGCACATGCATATGTAGCATTTTGATCATTTCTATCAATTTCTCCCACTCCCCCCTTCTGTTCTCTAATAGTCTTCCTTCTTTCATGTCATACCTGTCTCTATTTTAACCCTACATTCCTCATATGGGTAGAAAGAAGTGATATTTGACTTTCTGAGTATGTCTTATTTCACTTACTGTGTTGATCTCCAGTTCCACTCATTTCCTGCAAATGACATGAGTTTGTTCTTCTTTTTTTAAAATAAATTTTATTTTACTCCATTCACCCCTCAAGCCTCCTCCCCTCCCTATGTCTTCTTCACGGGCCTATAATTTTGCTATATATATATATGTGTGTGTGTGTGTGTATATATATATAT